>NC_046990.1:574916-662416 GCF_009769545.1 Cyclopterus lumpus
CCTGCTCTGGACATTTGTTTTGGGTATGAAAATGGTCAAAAGTAACGTGAATACGGACACAGTCCCTCACAGAAGAGGGAAGGTGGGGTTGTTTCTCAAAATATCTTTTAAGTCCCTTAAAACGTATTCAGTCTTCCTTCAATAGAGGAAGAAACGGGCAGGAAAGGAGGCCAGAGAGGAACGGAGGGGGGGTATGGGATGGAGGGAGTGTAAAGGCAGCAAAGAAACAGAGAAAACAACAGAGGAGAAGAGGTGCTCACGGTTCATTTGATGTACAGTGGGCTGAAACCGAGGGTTGTGTTTTTCTATGCGCTTCACAGGCAGACCACCTGTAAGCACTTAGATATTAATAGATACGAAACAAGGTGTGTGTGTGTGTGGCTAACCTAGCTGAGAAGCTGCCATTAGTTTGGTATTACTATGCTGCAACGCCGGCTCTTTTAAAGCGGACTTTTAAGTTGCGCCGACACACAAGGGACTGGCACCGTAGCGGTCAAGCTCACAAAGCGTGACTGTTCTGAAGGCAGCGCTCCAGGCCTGTTCTTTCATCACCTTAAGTGGAAAACACACAACTTAAGTCTGTTTTATGGTGCATTTACATATGTGCACACTTCCTGCTGGATCTGTTTAAAAGAGGAGCCTTCCGCCTGAAGGCCGTCCAATGGGTAGAACTCCGGAGGAACGGGCTGCAGAACTGAAGGAACTTCACCTGCAAGACTTCACCCACCAGAGCCCACAAGCCCGATGTACTGCCACTAATCTAAATTCCCGGTGCATCCTAATACGTTGGCTTTGTCCCAACATGGGACCAACATGTTCTCACAGCAGCTTAGGGAGAACTTTAACACCAGGCCTCTCTTGATGCCACGTTTAAAAAGCCCCAAAACAAATTGCTCCCGTGCACAATCTCCTGATGAAGAATGTGGAACTGTGATCAGCAACTAATCCCCTTTCTGAGCAAACAGGCAGACATTGAGGCTGGACATGTAAGCCCCTTGCATTTACATGGTCTCTTAAACTTTTCAGAGTTGTGTTCCGTTCTGTTAACGAATGAAATCCCTTTAAACATTCACAGCCACCGGTCGTAGGGAAGATTTCACAGTGCTTCGATTGTCCATTGATCAAAGAGGAAAGAAACGGAGGGGAGCTGCATGTGAGACAAGAAGACAACAATAACATTCATGTGTTATTCCTGTGATTTAGGCTAGTGCCTTGTGGAAAAGCATTGGGGCTTTAACATGCAGTTAATTGCTTCTACTTCCTCCATATGTCGATAACATAACTGCAAACACTTTATATTGTGTCTGCAACACATTTAAAAGGTTAATTTGATTTAATTTAATCAGTTTTATTCATTTTATGGAGTATTGTTGAATGCTTCTTCAGTCGAGACCTGGGTGTGACGTCAGTTTGTTTCCTCACCAGCATGCAATACCGTTTACTGAGGCAGAGATATGGATATGTACATAGGAGAGAGCATCGTGGTAGTAGTAGCACAGTAGAAATACTGGCCTCTCTAATATTAGCCTGCTTCGAATAAAAGCCTGGTCCGCCGTGCGGCCACAAACACTATTGGACAATGTGACATGTATTCTACTCTGTTTTAGTCAACAGTGTGTTCAATAAGACCTTCAGGACTTGTTCTGTCCAGTCTGAAAATGGAGTGTTTGATGAGGACAGAAGAGTAAAAGCTCCACCAAGCACCACGTCCTCCGTCAACGGCAGGAGGCCAGAGGACAGAATCAGTGGCAACAAGATCGTAGTGCTCGACCTCCAGAGCGGAAACGGACCATCTTCTCACGTCGGCTGCAATACTTGACTAATACTTTATTGTTCCTCACCGGCATGAAGTATTGTTTATTATGGCAGAGCTACAGATACGTCTGCTTGTAAGGAAATATTGTATTCATAATATTGTACTCATTTTATAAATAGTAAGGTTGAAATGTACCACTATGCTACAACCGCCGCTCAGGACGGCGTTGGGGAGGAACTCTTGATTCTATTGGCTACTGGTCTTACTGCTTGTATTCACTGTTTATGTAGTCAGCTAGTTATTCGTTCTATCCAACCCTTTTTATTTTGGGGTGTGATAAACATCACAAGCCTTGTGGGACACTGGAAGCGTTTCCAAATCAAAAGCTCAATCAAATTGGTCCACATTGTGAATGCAAACCAAGACATTGAGTGCAGCTCACCGTCACTCCTTTGCATGGCCGCTGCAGCCGCTACAAAGTTGCAACTCGCCTCACCTCCACAGAGCCAACCACCTACACACACATACGGTAAGAAAGTTACAAATGAGCTGCGTGTTCCCGCGTGTGTGAATGACTCCACACGGCTGGGCTGTTGGGCACGGGGGGAGCTGGGGGGGTCTCTCAAGCCTTCCCCAGGCCCTGAGTCACAGTCAGCCAGCTCCGGTCATGCAACCACCTTCTTTTTCCAGATGAATTCTAGTCTTTATTTTACATTCACGTTTTCTCCACTTTGTTACACAGTGGCTTTCTTTGTGGAAATGTGTTTCTTTAGTGTTTCTCGCTCTCATTGGACGGAGATTATCACCTTTTGGATTAAGGCACACGCATCGTTGCCTTTTCATGAGCAGCTGGCATTTCTGACATTTCATCGATAAAGTGGCCTTCATGAGTTAGACAGCAACGGTATGAACTAAATAAAAATAAAATAAAAAATGACTAAAGTTTATTCAATGCAACATTTCACCAATATGTGTCCATGAAGCCTATTCTGTACAGGACAGGCCATCTTCCAGATGTTCAGATTTAAACAGTTAAAAAGCAGCAGGGAAAAGGACTGTTGTGCCTCATCTCAGAGTTCTCAAAGTCATTCATCTGCTCCGTACTGCAGAACTATTTAATATTGACTATGTTAATGCTGACAGCAAAAATAAGTAATGGCCAACACATGGGTTTAAATGCGCTCACAACAAAACTCAGAGCCCACTATTGCCTCCACATGGCCCTCAACACGGCCTGAACGGTATCAGCTGAGGTACCAGCCCTGACTTTGACATCTTCTTTAACACAGACTGTCACTCAAAACGTGTGATCCCTGTTAAAACAGGCGAAGAACAATTCAGAGGGGGAGGAAGTGTGCCTGTGCTATTCCAGCCAAGTAGTGACAGAGCCCTGCAGAGTAGCTGGAGTAAATCACGTCAGAGCCGGCTGCGAGTGCTAATTACTATCTTGGTGTGAAGACACAACTCAATCCATGCTAAATGTGTAGCTAGAAATGTGTGGCCGAGCGAAGCTGCTGCGAGTGGGAATTCCCCCTCGTGTTCAGCATGTGGGTCCAGGGGGTTTTCGCCGACGGCCTGGTTTCTTTCACACATCAGTAGGATGGAGAGACAGAGTTATTACACCATGGAGAGCTGCCTTCACGGCACAGCTGCCTCAGTGTTCAGGCTCGGCGGGCCAGGCTATTCATTAGACCGTCCTGTTGCTAAACCAGGGGTATGGTTTATGGGACAGTTCCGTGTGGAGAGAGATTCAGTCTTGATTCATCTGCCATTACTCCTGGCTTTGATGGGGTATCCGCAACTTCCATATTCAGAACAGTTGAACGGCTGCACAGAAATCAACTTCTCACTCCTTGGCAGACTATGAGAAGGAAGAGGGTAAAGGCGATAGATTCTGCACAGCACCAGGGTGGAAGTACACTGCATCTAGTTTAAATACTAATATATATATATATACACACATGTACACACATACCAGTCATTCATGGCCTAAGCACAGGCAGCAGCAGAACCCACTTGCTCAGTTCAATGCATGTGGAACGCCCAACAATACCCAAGTACTCAATGGTACGTGTTCAACCCTCTTCCTGCCAACATATTCAACATCCACAGAATAAATACACTAATGTAAGAAACAACATCAGAGCAAGTTAGCTCATTTATTCTCAAAACATCAGTAATTATGCATATATATATATATATATATATATATATATATATATATATATATATATATATATATATATATACAGATTAGCTCTAAAATTAGCTGTTCTTCATAATGAATATGCTTTTGATACCAAAGTACATTTTTAGTAACGTTTTAAATGTAGGCCTAAAACTTCTGAATATTCTACTTTGACCATGCAAATGGTCTGAATACCTCCCCAGCACTGCATGTAGATCAATCACTCCATCTAGTGCCAGTCACACTCAAAAGTAAAGCACAAGTTGTTGGACGGTGACTCCGCCATCCCAACGCCAGTGTATTTTGACCTTGGCATCGTACCTAATAATCAAGTCAAGGATCGTTAAGGACGGGTGAAGAGGACGAGACGTGAAAGAAAACAAGCACACACACATTGCAGCTGTTAAAGAGAGCGCCTCGCCACTGCACTTCATCTGCGTCCCTCTAATTACACCACTAGGAATAGATCCACAGATCGACCGAAGGGCCGCAAAGCGCCAGCCGGCACACCAAGAGCTGGCGGCCGCCGCCCGCCCTCTGTAGAGCCTCCAACACACACAGGCCTCTGGGGTTTCTTACATAACTCTTCCCGGCCAAAACTTCAGCGCTTTCCATGCTCCGTTTGAGACACATCATTGTTTCCTGCTAAATCTATATATTTCTTGTTTCGGCCATGTTGAGCTCGCCTCAGAAGGCCCAGCAAGGTAGTTCAGTAAAAAGCCACTTCCCCTAAATGCTTGGAAAGAGTTAGAGTGAACACGTCACTCAGGTTTGGGGGCTCTGGTCAAATTAAGAAGCCTCTAATTATGGGACAATGCACAGCAGGCCGCTCAAAGATGAAAAGTAATAAAAGAATAAACAGTGATGAAACGAGTCATGCAATCACAACAGTGTAAAAGTGGAGTTTCTACACATGTGTGAAGACCGTCCTCATCTCATGACATGCCCCGACTGAAATAGGAATAGAAGGGGTGAATCTGTGTATATTTGGCTATTTTTGGTGCCGTTTTCAGTTGTAATGTTTACATGTATTAGCGCTTTAGAGTGAATGACAGATTAAAAGTGTGTTTGGAGTTTTGAAGTTGAGGGTCACCAACACTGACACATCTACTGTGTTGTGCTATGCTGAGGCTGCAGTTCTGTAGGAAGCTATCTTCGATATGAAGGTAGAAAGAAGTGACCCGTTTTGCTCACGGGTTAGTGGCAGTGATTTTGGCCATGCTTCATCCACGCCGCTGGTTACTCGTGCGTTAGTGTTCACGTCCACAACAAACTGGGCGGTTTGTTAGGAACGCTGTGGACATGATTTACTCCGCGTTCAAAACATGTGCTGACTGTAATTTACAGTTCGCGCTGCACAAATTCAGCTTTACCGGCTCCCGCTGGCACCGCTTCTCCACTAATGTTTCCTACAACTCGTGTCGGCTGGTTTGGCAACAGCTGGTCACTTATCAAATGTTTGTGAAAGCCACTGCAGCGTTGGCGGCTCCGACTGTTTGGGTTAATGACTGGATCTGCAACACATCACGCTAAGAGGGATTCACCAGCTTCAAAGCGACTGTGCGAGCCGTTCGGCAGCAAACAACTCCAAAACACTTTGTTAGTAAAGAGATCGTGAAGTTATGTCTACCTGAGCTGAGGACGACGTCTCTCCCATTGTGTGTGTGCTGTAAAATGAGACCGTGTGTGTGTGTGTGTGTGTGTGTGCCCAACTGGTTAGCTGGTGCGGTGGATCTAATATATGACTCACTCCTCCAATGTGAAGCTTGGATCATCTGAATTTTGAAAATGGACAATCGTTGTTTGGATCAGCAACTGATGAATATTTGGTGGGGTGGTAGAGTCCATAACCAACATTTTGGTTTTGCTTTCAACAAATGCTTTTCTTCCAAAGAGCAGAGACATGAGCGGTCGTCTTTATAGGAACATAGTGGGTCTACTTATCAGGCTATGAGGCTTTCATTGACACAAAGTATCAATGTGTGGTGTTGCAGTTGAATTCAAGGTATCGGTATGAAAGACATTCAAACTATGACCGGCCGCCTCGACCCGCCTACAACACGGCTCTCTCGTCGCTGTCCTTTAAAAGCGGGTAATTGTGCCATTAGATGAACTGAGCTGGGTTGTCTTCTGTGTGTGATTTCTGGGGAGGTGAAGGTGGGACTAGGTGGGCTCTTGACAGCCATGTCCCGTCTGCCTTGGTCTGCAATATCATCCTGATCCAGCTCAGACAGAGCTGCTGAGTTTAGTCAGAAGTCTAGGTAAGTGAAGGATTCTTGGGGCCTGGAGGTCATGGGGTGAGAGTCATCGCTCAGCGGCTCCTTTATTAACTGCACATTCGCTCGCACACACGCACACACACACACACACACACACACACACACACACACACACACACACACACACACACACACACGCACACACGCACACACACACACACACACACACAGGAGTAACAAACACAAGCTCACGCACAGACTGACAAGGTCGCCTGTTCACACTTACAAAGCACCTACTGTCCCTTTATGTTGAGAGTAAAACACTACGGTGACAAAGGAGTGTAACATTTGATTTCATTCCCTTTAGAGTACATTGTGAAAAAGTATCTTTAAGTAATAATAATATCTATTTTTCCAACTGTCTCAAGTGACCAGTTATCACTTGAGTAGCTGCATTTCTATTGAATGACAGATCAGTTTAATAGAAACTGCAGAAATGCTTGAAGAAAACCTTCCAGTAGACCCTTTCCTAAGTCCCGCCCCTCGAAAGCAGACTAGCCAATCGTAGCCAGGGTCCAACCACGATCTGGCTCTGCTCCATAGACTCTCATGCAATCGTTTCAGATGTTCTTCTTTTTTTTTTATAGGCTGATTTTGTAGATTTGGAGCTGGTCCTGTTTGAACGTTTTGTATTACTGAAACTCGTCACACAGGGAGGTTGGAAGGAGATTTATGTACAAAGACATCAGCATCCACCACTTAAGGTTTGTGTAAGGCATGTGTTGTGGAAACTCAAGTTAAACACATGTTCACTGTGTATAGCACAGTATAAATACACACACTATGGATGCCTTTGGGTGAGTTGGCCCTGGATAACCAGATGAGGCCTCATGTGAGCCAATCACACACCATGTTACACTTGGATGGAAGTGTAATCTCTCCCCTGCTTTCTATGCCTTCTGAACTTGCACAGACCGCTCCGGCTCTTTCCTCAAAAATAAATGTGTGCGCAAGTACAAAGTGTGTCTTACCACTGGGGTTGAATTGCATACAGGATATGGGTTTGTCATGAGCTGGGAAGTGAGCCACCACTCCTTCTCCAACCGAGTCCTCACTCACCAAGACCTGGAGAACACACACACACACACACACACACACACACACACACACACAATCAGTTTCTAACAATAAGAACATTGAACCCAGAGCGGGACTTTCCCCTGCTCAAGGGTTTCTCTTCACATGTTGGTCTGGTATCATCACAGCTCCTTCCTGAACGTGTCATTGCCCTCTTGTGGATAGAACAACTAATTAGCATATATCCGTAGCTCATGGGGAGAGCGGTCGTCCCCCAAACACAAGGTCCCCGGTTCCATCCCCGCTCTCCCCAGAGTTCATGTTGAAGTGTCCTTGAGCAAGGCACTGAACCTCCAGTTGCTCCCCGGGCTTCACTGCAGCCCACTGCTCCTTAAGGAGGGGTACAATGCAGAGAAGAATTGACCCAATAAAGGATACATTATTATTATTACCTGATGGACAATAAACCGTCCTCTCTGTGCTGCATCAAAGAAGTGAGGACTCAGAGCATCAGAGCTGTATTGTATCAGTGCTGGTGCTTCAGAGGCTGTATGGATACCAGTGTGGACGGCATATGGCCCAACAACAGACAAGACAATGGACAAATTGACTTTGGGCATAATGTGGCTTTTTACATGTGGCTATGACAATACTCCATGACGGCGGCCGGGTTTTTCCCATAAACAGGCAGCAACTAGCGTCAAATCTGGGTTTGGCTTGCTACTTCTGAAAGCTGCCTCAGAAAATGAAATGAAGTCACTTTGCACAACTCGAGGCTGCTCCTAAATCTCCGTTGTCGAGACTGGGACGAATCTAACAAAGGCTGAGCCGAGACCGGGAGCTGGCAGAAAATCCCTTTAGTCACGAAGAGAGATTAGAAATAAGACCAGACACTTTGTGCACGAGTGCGTGCGCGTGAGAGAGAGGGAGCGTATATACACGGGGTTGCATTTGGCCACAGTGTTGCATTAACAATGTCAGGGCATTTTAAATATAACAAAAAACTAAAGGGCTTTCGTCTCAGACTACAAGCAAAAACATAAGCAGGGGGAGAACAAAAAAAAGGAAAAGGGGAGGGGAGAATACACAGAAAGAAAGAGGCTGGTGACATGAAGCAGATCACTTTTATTACGATGCAGGCAGACAGTGTTGTTCTGAGGGAATCCTGCTGGAGCCCTTTGAAGCCAGCGTGTCCTCCAGAGGAGCAGGCCCATTACACAGGAGAGTGTGTGCCTGTGTGTTACATGGCAGCATCCAGGACTGCCACGCGGACACAGGGACCCGTCTCTGTCCTTTACCGTTCCTTTTGGCCATAAATAACACCATCATGATTCACTCCGTCCTGCCCGCCTTGCCGTCGTCCTCCTTTCCCCCTCCGGTCCTCACTCTTCTGCCCCTGCTGGCCAGGCCTCGTCAGTGTTTATGGCCAGTGTACAGTTACAGTGTGTCGGCTGGTGACAGAGTGCAGGCCTGCTTCTGAAGGCTTAGGTCCAGCTTATAAGACAACACGGGCTACAGGGCGGCTACAGTCCATGTGGAAGAGGGAGCTGGAGAAGGCAGTGAATGCGTGTGTGTGGGGGGGCTACATCCCTGACAAACTGTACTGTGTATGCGAACACGCCTCATTAAAAATGTGACAGCTACTGCAGTGTGATTAATCATGGTTAAGGGGATAAAAGCTTTTAGCAGTTCTTTACATGTGAGAGGGAGATCCTGTTGAAGGCAACTGGCATGGTTCAAACCATAACCAGGGTCAGAGCCATGCATTTCAGAACAAGGAATCTGACTTGGTGTCTTGGTGTATAACAATACACAGTGCAATAGTATAAAGACATATTTCTAATAGCTTTTGATAAACACACAAATAATACAAGAGCATGTTCAATGTGTCTGTTATTTAGACGGAGCTGCACTCTTGAAAACCCACAACAGTCTACACTTAAGAGCGTCCAGCGTCCATGAACCTCAGGCGCTTAGCGGACTGGTGGCTGGAGGTGCAGCTGTTGGTGCACAGGGAGAAGAGCACAGGGGACAGAACGCAGAGCTTCCTGTCAGACAGGAAGTGTGTATTCCACCTGCAGGTGGAGGCGGGCACGTGAATAATGTGATTGAGGGCAATGCATCCAAATGTAGCAATTCATATTTGCTAGAGTTGCCATGCTTTTTTAATAAAGTGCTGGATACATTTGCAGCTACCAGGATCTTACCAGTTAGAGCGGCATCTGTCAGTCTGAGCTAAATGGTTGTGTAGCCTCAGCTACTGTAAACTATGTTATTAAGTTTCCAAAAGGTGAAATTCTCTAGGTGCCTCGGAGTTCCCTCGGGGAAACAGTTATGGAACGTACTTTATATGTTAAGAGCAGAAAGAGGGTTGTATGCTCCCTTTTGTACACTGCACATGTTGAATAAGTCTGATCCACACAGCATGAAGGGGTTATGCCTTCATTCATGGAAATGGTCGAATCGACCTTGTTCCGAAAAGCTTTTGTCATGAGTACCTTCACTTTCTGTGTGAAGGTACTCATGACAGACAGCAGTAAATAATTAGCAGATGAATCAGATGAAACAAAGGCCCACGGTGTGTAAAGGCCTTAACATGCAGCTCTCAATAAGAACTCTATGAACAACAAATGATCAGAACTATTGGGCAGATTTGATTTACTATATCTTTTTATTTATTTCTTGGATGACTCCTTTTCAAAGTGGTCATATTTGGTAATATATAATAATGGCAATTGAAAAAAGTTGAAAAGGCAAACTTTCAAAGCACTAATTTAATAAGCTGGACCCTGAATACAAAAACAGAAGTCCTGCACATGTCACACAAACGGTGAGTACAACGCAGCCTCCTCATCTTCAGCAGAAAGCTGCGTCCACAATGGACAAAAGGTGTTTTTGCTGCTGCGGATGATTTTAGGATATTTCAGTGTTTGCTTACATCATCATATGTGTGATAATGCATTATGTTTTTTAAGGCCCCCCTTCTGACAACAATATTTTGGTGCAAAATTATGATGGCTAGAAACGTCATCCCCCAAATCCGCTACACAAATGTCTAAATTGAATGTTAGGACCTCATCTGACGCGCGCTCAGCCTCGGGCTTCCTCGGAGGCTGCAGACCATCAGCTGACTGTTTACAGAGCGTCTCTCCTCCCAGGGCCGTGGCTAAAAGTGTGGCTGTTAAAATATGCAGCAAATCAAAGTCACACCTTTCAGCGGGCAGGGTGAATGGAGCCAATGTTTCCACGCCAGAGGAAAAGAAAGACCTGTTTCCCACCATGTTTACCTGGGTCACACATGACAAGAGAGAGGCAACAGGCCAACAACAAATTGGTGCCACAGCCCATGCCAGTTTGTCATGTTGCCAGGATGCTTGCTATTGCTCGCCTGTAGAAGTTAACATGAACTTGGCACGGGATCTTTGCATTCGGCAGTTTTCTTGAGAAATACAGCTGTTTCTGATCTTTCATTTTTTGTTGACCAGGATGGAGACGCCTGATGACCATGTCAGGTTCACTGTGATGCTGATTCCCAGGAACCTAAAACTGTTCATCAGCTCCATTGATGTCGACAGGGGTGTGTGTGTGTGTGTGTGTGTGTGTGTGTGTGTGTGTGTGTGTGTCAGCTCCTTGATGTCCTTTCTATTTGAAGTCTCATGGTTGTTCGTACTCCGACCGATGTGTCGCCCACAAACTTCACGTGGTGTACAGCAGGAACAGGAGGGGGCTGAGCACACAGCCCTGGGGGGCTCCGGTGTTCATCACTAGAGTGGAGGAGGTGAGTTGGCCAATCCAGACTGTCTGGTCTGTCACAGAGTGAGGAACTCCAGCCCAGTGTGCTAGTTTACCAGTTTCATGGGGGAGTCTGTGTTGAAGACTGAGCTGAAATCCCCAAACCTCATTCTGATGTAGGTGTTATTGGAGTGAGGGCAGTGGAGACGGCTTCCTCTGTGGATGTGATGGCTCTGTGTGTAAACACTGGTGGGGGTCCTGGCTGGCTGGGAAGTGGTTTGAGGTGTGAGGCAGAACCAGTTTCACCGAGCACTGCCTCCCTCTAAGTGGAGGCGTCCCCTTCTTGACTCGGCGATGTAGAACCCTGAAAGGATGACCCTTGACAAACTACATTTGAACTGGAATGCTTGTTTTACTCTAATAGTTGTGCATTACATATTACTTAGTGATATTTTAATTTAGGGCCAATCTAAATTGAATAAGAACGTCATTGTTGGACTTTTGGATGAAGCTTTTGAAGGAGAAAAAAAATGGAAGAACAATGTCCCCTTATTTGAAGAAGAATTAGAGAAATTAAAGGACTACTTCACACACAAATATCTTGAATTAGTGTGTGCCACTACCATCTAATGCTTGGACTCAGCACACAAGTATGAGGCGGCAGCAGCGGACTCATTTCAATTATTACGATTTTGGAAGAAATGAATGTGTTAAATACCACATGAGATTATTATACTGCACAGGTTGCGTGAGAGTTGCTACTCCACTTATTAAAACAATAACCCAAACAAAAGCAGAAACATTTGACTGACCTGTCCTTCGCCAACACTGTGTGTGTCAATGATGGTCACCACGCCGGGGGAGTGGGGGCTGCGGCGACTCACACTGTGAGGCGTGCCCTCCTCATCCGGAGTGCCTGCTGGTAGTGTGCCGGCCAACTGGGTGACAACTTTACCTACCATCGTCAGGCCTGTCTTTAAGGTCTGGAAGGAGGCGGAGAAAAGAGCTTAAAGATCTAACACCTGACGTTATGCATTTCTAATATTCCATCAAATATAATGTATTTTCTAGTTCCCTTTGCGGGCAGCAAAGATGCATGAGTGTAAGTGCAATACAGTGCCTATATGTGTGTGTGTGTGCGTGTGCGTGTGTGTGCGTGTGTGTGTGTGTGTGTGTGTGTGTGTGTGTGTGTGTGTGTCCTCTGTGTCCGCTTAAGGCCCAGCCAGGGTGTCTGGCTCAAACACACCTCTGTGGCTCGATTGAGGGAAATGGATAGTGCTGCTTAAGTGGAGTCTATCTCACCTACTACACTGTCTTTGTCTAATGGAGTCCAATCCGTGTGACTGTGTGTGTGTGTGTGTGTGTGTAAGCGCCAAAGGGGCCCCGGAGAGCCTAATCAGGCATTCAGACTAGGCGGCCCTGTCAATACAGCATGGCGCCTCGCGTTTGTTGGGTCTGAGGATCACCCACTGTCTCTCCTCGCCACTCGGCCAGGCACACTAACAGTGTCTGCTGCCTCTGTGTGTGTGTGTGTGTGTGTGTGTAAAATGCCAGAAGAGGCATCAATTATTAAGTGAGGCGTTTGGCTCCTAATTGATCAACACTAATGTGTTTTCTAATCACTGCAGTTGTGGAGTTCTTAGTGGTAGTCCAAACAGGGGCTATTGATCTGCCGATGATGGGGGAGGGGGGCGGAGGCAGACCTTGTCCGATGGCTGACAAAAACACTTGAACACACACACACACACACACACACACGGCCTGATGTCGCCATCTAAACAAATTACAACCTAATTTATGTGAAAGGTCTTTCTCAACCACACAGCCGGGAGTGATGGGCAGCAGGATTTATGTGATACACAAATTCACCATAACAGCTCAAATTTGGAACAAGGAGTCCAATTGGCCAGAGCTGTTGCACTCTCTCTTTTATCTTTCTTACAAACAAAAGCCATTACACATTATTGCTACCCCCTCCCCCTTTTTGTTTCCATGTCTCTGGACGTCGGCACTAAGAGCCAGCGTGTCGCGCCACAAGCCAGAAGGAGATACCTTGTCATCCATATTGAGATGTATGGTCCTAAATGAGGAGATGGTGGGCAAGCAGACTGCCTGTCTGCATATCAATACCCCGCCCCCCACGCCATTGTCCACCCCACACCATGTTGCTCCGCTAACCTGTTAGCAACACAGTGCTCTTTGTGATTAGCCTGTTAATGACTGCAGGTAAATTAGCCTGTGTGGCTGAACCTGGCACACTTAAATGATGGCTCGTGTTAATAAATGTGCATTTTCAAATCTTAAATAAAATAAACATTTGCGTGAGACACAATCACTCTTTTGAAATCAATTAGATCAAATGAGGAGACGGACTAGAACCATACGAGGAGCATGGGTAGTTAGCATGTGTTAGCAAGCAGCTAAATCAGAGCAGGAGTGACTTTCACTTGGTATCAAAGGGGGCTGTTGAATATTAGTGATCCTTCTGAGAGTCCCTCCCCCGTGGAGTTGAGTGAAACTAGACCATTGGAGGGAAGTAGATTGCAGATAGGCAGGTTGATGAAGTGTCTCATAAGCTCAGCCCCAGTCAGCCAGGTGGATCCAATGTCAGCACATTTACAGATGCTGTAGGCCGAGCTGGAAATACTATATCATGTGCTATTGTATCCGAGCGCAGGCTAAAGACAGATCAACAGGCCTATAGCTGCAGACTGAAACATTTAAAATGAAAGGAAACTCGTCTACAGTAAGTCCTTCTGCAGGGAGACATGGCTGAGGATGTGAGGATGGAAACACGATAAAAAGCACTGCAGGTTCTTTTAGTTGGAAACTGTGTGCGTTTGTGTCGTACCGTAGATGCTGCATTCAATCTCAAATGTGTATTTGCTTTGATATCCAGTAATGAAAAGTAGATTATGATAACAAGCGTAGGCTTTTCTGCATTTCAAGTTCTTCATTCGTCAACAATTCTAGAGGAGAAGTCGTTGGCAATTAAATTATCTGTTCTCAGGCTACTACAATATGTATAAAGAGAAAAAAGCAAGTAAAAATGAGAATCTAACACATTAACATAAAATAGTGCAGAAGCTAAAACATATATATTCTTTGCATGTACAAAGTTAAATAGTAATAGTATGAAGTACTTTAGTGTAAATGAATCAACTGTGTTTTCTCTTACTTTGGCAGCGTTGATCACTGTCGCTGTGTAGGATTGTGCGTTGTCACCACAAGCTCCTCCGCGAGACTGGTGGCATCTGATCAACTGCAAAGACAACGATGAACGCACAGAAGATGGAGAGTTTGTAAAGATGAACTCAGGTTTTAGACATCCAAAATCCTCCCCTCTTCACTCTTTGGAGGAAATTGGTTTTGCTTTGAAAGAAACATTACACAACCAAACAGCCAATCGCACTGATTTAATTTCAAATACAATATCACTTCAATGGCTCCATCCCAGTATTACTCTTACTGTCCAAAAAAAACTAGATTTGGTCATTTCTGGAAATCCTTAGGCAGTCACACAAACAGTGGCCCCATCTGTCAATTACTTGAGTATTATTCATTAAATGTATTGTAGAGTGCACAATAGAACATTCTGGGTTTTCTAAGTACTTAACAATCCCATTACACAGAAGAGAACAGAGAACTATGCATCTGTTGATTTAGAAAATGTTATCATCTCTCTTGGACTCTTCGTGGAATGAGTTGTTTATCCAGACAGATTAAAGAGGCAGATCAAATGCATTTTTGGGATTGTAAATATGTCCCCTTTTCTGATAAGGTACTTCTGCAGTGGATGTGTGTGTGTGTGTGTGTGTGTGTGTGTGTGTGTGTGTGTGCGTGTGCGTGTGTGTGTGTTTGGACTACCTTGTTCTCGGCGTAGGCCAGCCAGCGGCTTCCCAGAGCTATTGGATTTAGGCTCGGGCCGGGGCAGGGATAGCAGCCTGAAAAGAAATCAAGATGGTGAAATATCAAGGGCACCAATGATGACTACAAAAGGAATAAATAACCACGCGAGTTTGCTCGTAAAAACAGGAACACATGCAGGGGTTTTCATCGGCCTCCTCCAGGAGGAGAGCGTCTGTAACTATCTAAAACCGTTAACGTGTTTGTGGGAGTCTCTTGTTTGGCAGAGAAATGTGAGTCGACTGTGGGTGACGTGCTGCAGGCCTGTGTGTGCACAGCATGAGCTAATGGAGACTGTGGTACCCAATAAATTGAGGATGGCTCCTCTGATGATTGACTAACCCAAGAATCCCTGTGGACATGGACACACACACACAGACGTATGACTAATGAGCAAAAACTGAGCTGTAGCTACAGGGGCGGCCATCACTTCTGCTGCAAGACAGAATCAACCCAAAAGAGGCAAACATGTGCTTGTAAACAGACTGGAGTAATGATTGATATTGTCATAGAGATCTTTAAATGCAAGCCGATACAGACAGGGACAGTTCCCTCATCGCACGCACGCACGCACGCACACCTAATGTGAGTGCGTAGAGGTGTGGGGGAAAATGGCTCGCTGACAATAATTTAGTGCTCAGGGAGCAGATGAGGTGGAGACAGTAATTTAGTGTGCCGCGTTGGGGAAAGGGGTTGGTGGGGAGAAAGTGGGTTGAGGTAAGCCACAAGGGCTGCTGGTAATGCCAGAGAAGCCTTTTGTGCCTCTCCAAGGCCGAGGGGAGCCCAGGCAGTGAGATAACATGTGTTTGACATCCTGGGTGGGGAGCAGGGGGGCTGAAGAGGGGGGTTCAGACCTCTGTGAGCGAAGGCTGAGCCTCGTGCTCCGATAGTCCCCATCTACCTCAACCAATAAAAGCAACTGCCATCAAGGCAATATACAATATACTAGGACTGTCAACAAATATGTTAGGTAGTGGCGTGTGCAGAGCAAACCGCATCCTGCGTGAATCGCGTCTGCCTCATGTGCACGGAACGCACCGCATTCAGTCACGCAATGTCACTTTCATGATCGGAAAACGAAGAGGAACGTCGGAAGTTGAACGAGGAATCACAACAACAGGAGGGATGGCAGAGAGAGACAGTGTTCCAACAGAACGGTTACTTCATGAGAACAGAGAATCAGCTGTTGTATTGGTGAGGGGAAAAGGTCGGGTCATCCTTATCAACCAACAAACCAGCGCCAGACGTTTACAGTGCAGCTTCCTGAAAAGGCTCATAGGTCGAACCATTCCATCAAAAACTATAACCTGAAGATCTCAGGCGACGTGTCAGCGCCCCTGGTGGCTGACTGCAGCGTAGCTCCTAAAACCCGCCCCCATGGGCTAATCTAAACCTACACGAAAGAAGTTTCGTCAATAATCTTTTCCTAAATATGGTTTCTAGAAAGTTCTCGTCATGCAGAGATGTATGTTCAAGTAGAGGTCGACCGACGACCTCATTACGAGAAAGACATTGATGATTCTTGCGTGACAAACAGCTGTGGTGGTGCTAACGTAGCAGCTAGCTGGCTCTTCCGTTGCAACCACGCTCGGCTCGTGGTTGGCCAGAAGCGAAAGATGGCCACGCCCACATAAGGGATATTTTCACTCTACTCTTCCACAGCAGGAAGGAAGTTCATCCATATTATATATTCAATTTGTTGTCATCGCCCCAGCGGGGGGATACAGGGAATGTGTGACAGATCTTTAGACAAAAATAATTAAGAGTAGTGACAAAAATGAGTCTGCTTGAGAGAATTAAGCCCAGCCATCATTTATTTTCTTTCCATGGCACTGTAATATAACCAGATGACAGAGACGACCTTTCACCGTGCCGAAACAAAGGATGTATCAAACCATTGTGAATTGTTCCCCGCTCACAGCGCACACACACCACTTGAATGCAAAGCGAGAACATAAACATGGGGCGATCCTAAAGTGCTCAACAAATTGTTTTAAAAACCCGACATGTCCACCAGCTCATCCCTGGAGAAGGAGCGGACATGCGGTGCGAGGATGGCTCATCCGAAGCACAGCAGCGCCCTTTTGTTTACTGCTCCTCCGGCCCAAACACACCAAACAACGAAGGAGAGGAGGCCCCTGCGTTCAGGAACGATTAATAACTATTGAGCATGTTTGGTTTCCTGTGGCTCAGACACTGATAGGGAAGGCAGGCAGACAAAGAGGAGACACATTAAAGACAGCCAGTAAGGTCAGTTTACTCCAGTCAATGACTTAAGTGGACAGCAATGGCCCCTTGTAATGCAGTCTGGCCTTTCTTTCACAGCCTCCTGCAGCAGACATGGCAGGTACAGCCCCCCCGCCCCCCCCTGTTGAGCTTCAGAGGGCCTCACATCACATCTCCATACAGTTTAGTCACAATGCAAAGCACCAGAGAACAGCAGGCCTTAGAGCTGCTTGCATTACCGCCAAGTCAAACCCAATCACTGACCATTTGAGTGTTGATGGGTTGAGAAGAACAATAAATGTCTCTGAGATGATTGGTGCTGTTTTCTTGCACTGATGCAAGCAGCAGAGAACACTGTGGGTTTCCCCAATACCACAATACAATTATAGTTCACAAGATATAACAATCTACATTAAATGAAACTTCTTTGTGACATGAAGGATAATTTAACTTCACAAAATATTGTAAACAGCAGGTCAGAAAAACACGCAGAAATACGACTAAAATATCAAACACAGGTTGAAGGCCTCAAGGGAAGCTCTGAACACAGGTATCACACTGGCACATCGATTAGTGCATTCCTCTTGGACCAAGGTGGTCCTGGACTGTGGATTAAAAACAACTCGTTTCTTACTTGTGACAAAGAACTTCTTGGTGAAGGTGCAGCTGTCAAACGCTGCAATCTTCTCTTGAAGGCTCACAACAAGAATACTTGAAGAGGGAGAATAAAGGTCCATTAGCAGAATGAAAATGTTGTGCTTCATAAAATTGAGCCGGTTTTTGACGGGACGTACTGTTTGTTGCAGTGGAGATCGTAGATGGGCGTCTTGAACTGAATTGATTTGACCATCTCCCCTGTCCGGAGAGAATACAGGTCAACGCAACAGTAGGGAGGGCTTGTCCTGAAAACAGAAAAACAAATGCTTTTAGTCAGTCTGTGAATAATTCATGCAGACCTCAACATTTCTAAGGATACAACTTCAGGGCAGGATACAGATACTCCAACACATACCTTTTCTGACTAATGTTATTCTCTGTTCAAATGATAGTGTAATCATATGACTGTACATATGCATTAATAACTCAAAAAAGAACATGTTGTGTGCAGGCATCCCTCAAAGCCACGTTATGTGCCACAGTTGTTGCAGTAAAAGTCATTCTGATGACCTTTGGGGCCGAGTCAAACATGAGACAACTTGAGAATCTGTGTCCCCATTGCCAACATGGTGGCGACAGCAGGTCCTTTCTTTTCTATACCACGGCGGCTTACGAGGCTCGACAAAACAAACTGGCATGCAAACTCTTCAGGGGTGATAATGAAAGGGTGTTGGTTGTTGTGCTCAGTTTGGTGGAGGGAGCGACTATGAAGTGACTTCACGATCACCACAACTAAAAGAAAGAGCTGTCGCAGGGTCACTTCAATTGAAGCTTTGCCCTTTTTCTCAAGCGACATAATTAGGCTCCTCTAACGAGCCTTAACTACAGAGGGAGAAACGTTACGTCTGTGCTGGTGTGAGCGCGATGTAAACTCATTTTTCGGCCTCTGTGTAAATTGGACCGGCCAAATAGTGGACACACGAGACTGATCGGCTATTATCTGAGCACGAGGAAGTTGGAAAGTTGGAGATTCTTACCACAAGGCATGCAGGCAGTCAAAAGCTAACTCCCCCATTAAACTGCCTGCCAATCATTTGCACATTAAGCCACATTTAGCTGGAACCATTTCTACATCGTTTCTCTCAGCAGCCCCATCAACATATCAAAGAGGATGGTGAGGTGGGGGAGCTATCCAACATGCTGGTACAGGAGAACTTAAACATAAATCTTAATCCTGTGCTTTCAACGGTGTATTTAGTCCGCTTGTGCATACTGAGTTATGCAGTTATACGCCTCATCAGTCTCAGTGTGAACAGTTTCTGAATCGGGAGGCATTGGCTGGAACGTCAAATTAAATTGGCTTAATTTGGATTATAAGTGGAGTTAATAATGAGAAAAGGAACATTGACATTGTAAAAGAATAAAACACCTGCATGCTAGCAGTGATTCTATTTAGATAGTGAGGGTTAGGTTAGGAAGGAAGATTAGGCTGATTTGATTACTTGATCAATGAGGAAAGCCCCTTCCTGCACACTCCAGACAGAGCAAGACACCATTAGGAAATAACACGTTTAACCAGCTGACAGCTGTTGCCAAACCACCAAGGGAAATCTGGGCATTGTTCAAATGACGAGCTCGAAAAGGGGAAGACTTTCTTCCACTACAACTAAATACAGATGACCTCAGCCATGTTGAATATTACTGCAGCACACCATGTTCCACTGTGACAAGGTCTGTCTGCCTTCCCAATCATCATCATCGTTGCTCCTTTTCTTCTTTCTGGTGGAAAGAGATCTGCTTCTCCCATTAAAGCTCTGACACATGCACACACGGGGTGAAGCGCCGAGGGCACACGGAGGAGAGAGCTACACTTTAGACGACATAGTGGAGTACAGCAGAGCCCCCGTGCCTTCCGACATCAAAACTAGAGGGGAAGTGTCAAAAGCCATTTATGATAATCTTTAAAACTGACAATCCAACAAGCGGGGTTGGCCAGATGGCAGAGGTGAGTAGGTATGGTGATGTGAAGCTCAACTAAAGGGAACGCCATGTATGGTCTGGATTAGAGATGACGGTTTGTATGTGATACAAAGACAAGGCCCTGTACCTGTCCGGGTATACGAGATGTGTACATGTTAATGCGTGTTAACAAAGTACAACAAGCTACGACTGGCACAGTGCATGGACCTCCAAGCTGCAGCTGATAGCAGAACTCAGCGATCATCACTAACACAATCCCTTAACACCACAGGCAGGACTTGTTATGGACAATTACTTTTTCTTAACGCAGACAAAGAGAAGGACACACACCCAGAACTCCAAGATGAAATTACTGCTGCACCAATATTCAACAACCATCTTTGTGGCTTGTACATGAAGTATGTGTGTGTGTGTGTGTGTGTGTGAGTGTGAGAGAGACACTACTTGGATGTGAGTGTGTTCCTTACTCCGGTCCCGGCGAATACATACTTGAGAAGATAGAAGAGGTGCCACAGAAAGAAACTTTAGAACAATCCCTGATTCATTTTTCTGTCCTCATGGTTAACGTCTCCCTCAACATGTCAAAGGTCCTCGTGCTGTGAGCTCAGCTACCAATCAAGAGCACAGACATTAAGATTAATACAAAAATTTCACCCGACGATAATTTACTTTTAGGCGGCTCTATCATTGATTTCAGCATTATCAGAGTCCGATCAATCTAATTCAAAGCTCTATCCCTCTACAATTGATTCAAAGGGACCATGATAACCCACTATTATAGAATCAAAACGACACAGGGTTCAATTGTTTTGCTTTTGCAGTATTTTAACAAATGACCCAGTTCTAATGGAGGCAATGCGGGGTCAGATGTAATAAGATTTCCTGATGCCGGGGACGTCGGGGCGTAGGTTGAAAGCAAGGCTAAATCACAATTATCATTATGGATCATGGCGGGATGTCAGTCCTTGCACATGTTAAGGTGACGCCGAGCACCATTCCCCAGCTCAGTAACAGGCCTATTATGATGGCCCTATTAGATCAATGTGTCAATTACTATTACTCAAACTGGCCCCTGGGTCTGAGAGGATACAAAACGAGGGAGATGGAGGAAAGAAGGCGTGGCTCATTTACTTCCTGATAGGACAAGAAGCTTCTCCAGAAATTAAGCAGAAAATGGAGTGGCCCTGCCAGATACTCAATACACAATGCTAAATGATAATAGAACGTCAGTGAGAGAAAAGAATCACTAAACTACATTTGGTTAAACTGTTGTTGCAACCCTGATGCTGCGTTGGTGTGAAGGGAAGTGTTTCTGGTTTGGCTGCTCTGTGAGTGTACAGTTTGGCTCTGTGAGGCTGTACTAACACAGCAAAGCGGGACGCTAAATGTCCTCTCAGTGACATTGAGAACTTGTGAAAGTCAGGGCATCAACAAAGTCATAAGAATACATCCTCAGAGAACCACGAGTGTCTGACAAACATTCATTGTCAAGTCAATGAGCAGACGTGGAGCCCTTCTATTAATAAAGAAAGAACGTTGACCTTCAAATTAGGCATTTCTAATCCCAAAACACTGTAAATCAATCAGTAGGCACACCTGCTGAGTCGGTCTCCTTTTGGATTGGCCCTCCAGTAAACCCTGGCTGTGTGGCTCATTTGTCTGCACTGGACCAGATTTGGACGACTTCCTAACAACACAATGTTTAATGTGACTTTTACAACCATATCTAAGTCTTAATTTTAGTTATGCAGCTGTTTACAATGGTCATTAAGTACCATTATGGGTGGCGCATGCCTTATTATTGTGCAATCATCATCATTCTATTCTGTGTACTTTCTCCTGTATGAAACACGTTGACATCTGTTATTTTCAATGCTGCACTTATTCCATGAGTACTTTCCCTCTGATGAACGTGAACTAAAGCAGGGGATCAAAACCACACAAGTCCATGTGGCTGAGGAAAGCATAGCAGGAAGCCCGACGAGGAATTAAAAAGCAGGCAAATAAAGGCATTTACAACTAAGGGACGTCATCACATTTCAGGTTTTACAAGCTCCCCAAATACGAACGACAATTACATGCTGTGGAAATGCTAAACAAATACGATGATGGGTTGGAAAGTCAAGGCTGACTGCTGAAAAAACACTGATGCTCCAACTGGAGGCGGTAGATTGAAAATACTTCTGAGGATTGGCTTTTCACTGGGGTCCAGGGGATAGGAGCTTGAATACGGAAAATAAAATGTGATTAACTTTACAGTGTTTAAAATCTAATAGTTCACTCGACAAGTACTCATCATGATTGTATTCTTCCCAGAGCAGAGGAGCCCCTGAAAGCAACACAAACTCTCCTTTGCAACAACAAAGGCAGACATTGGTACGACATCCAAAGTTGGGTTTTTGACCACAGAAACTGAAAGTCATCACGTAAATCTTATAGTCAGCCTCATAATCTCTCAGGATCTCTTGTAACTGTTCTGGAGCTTTGTATCATATCACATTAACATCATCAGAAGATGGCGTCTGCCCAGTTGCCATAGCGTCATACACTATGTCCAGGTTTGCATGTTTGTACGTTAGGGGCCTCTTGTCCATGCATGGATAATCAAATACGCATCTACAGTTCTATGACAACTGGAACAGAAAAGCTGTGTCGGAACATTATTTTCGTACTCCCTTTTGCTATTTGTTTTGTTCTCCCCCTCCTCTCACTCTCATTCAAACCCAGCCCCCCCACACACAACAAACGCTGACCACATCAGAGCCGGATAGGGGCCAGAAGGGAGCCACAGTGATTCCGGCAAGCTGCAGGCATTAGTAGGAAAGTAATTAGGGTAAAAAGTTCAACCACAGCGCCATGTCTGCAGAGCTGCCAGAAATACATTTCCTTCAGCGTTTCAGACTGTGACATTCAAACGGCCAGTGTTTTGGAAGCACGGTGACCTGTGTGCTTTAGTGTCTGTTTAAGTATTACAGCATCACATTCGAGCAACAAGCAAACAATATAGTAAACTAAACGATTCAATATGACTGTAAAATAGGTCAAACAAGAGTCAAATGAATATCAACTTTAACGTCACTGTAGGAACTACCAAGAATTTCATTGCACTCACGGGAATTAATGCATCGGCAATATAGTCTATAATCCATCTTATTCCATCTTCTTTAGTCAGCAGGGAAGTGGATATTCATATTCATTACCCAAACCATAGCTTGCATTAGATCACATTTACATTATTTTGCCGTGTGCCAGTTTTCTGTCCGCGTTAAGTGGAAGCACTTGACACAAGAAACATCTGGTCATGCAGGAGTTCCTTCTTCTGCTTGACATCTCAAAGCTGGATCTAGAAATCTGATTGATTTGCTTGTACATAAGGAGGCATGCTAGAGGACAGCTGGAAGCCAGGCTACATGCATGTGTTACAATCAAATGACTTAATGATTATTTCATCAGGTGCTTAGGCTTCCGGCTCTTTCCAGCCACATCATAGAGTCCTGACTCAGGGAATGGGGAGGACAAAGGTCAAAACTAAGCCCACGGATCAAACGTCTCAGAACCACTCCTTTGAATCGTGCTTAAAGTTAAACAGAGGCCTGTAAACACCCCTAGCGTAGAGAGGACTTTCAGCAGGGGAGGGATGACTCATTGGAATGACTTTGATGTCCAATATGACACTCACGCAAAAGGCAGAAATTATGAAGACATGTTGCAGTTTACAGTTTAGATGTGCAACTTTATCTAGATAGTCAAATGATATCGGGACTAAGCTATCTTGGTTACACGCAAACAAATAGCAACTATCCTATAATGATATTCACCAATAAGACTTTTACTTTAGGCACAAAAATAAATCTGTGGTTTTGTAAGAGCGATCAAAGTTTGATTAATTGCTGCCAATATGGTTGGCTGAGAGAGAATTAAATGATCACATGATCACCTTACCTGTGTCAGGTAAGGTGGCAGGAAGAGAGCCTGTTCTTTGTTTTGAACGTTGATCCGTCAAAACAAGACAAACACGAGGACACAGCCATGCAGCAGCTCTGTGAGCCTTTATGTGGGCCTTGTGATAATGGCAATATATATCATGACCATGTTTAGCATAGTAGTTTGTTAGGTTAGCATGCTAGTAAAGGTCAGGCTGATGTCGTTAGTATTTGGTCATAAACCAAAGTTTTGGACAGATGATGGCGCCGAAGTGTATACAATTTGAGGGAGACATGAATGTCTGTAACAAAGTTCATTGCAATACGTGCAATATTTGTTGAGGATTTTCCTTTAAAGATCAACCTTATGGTAGTAATCAAGGAAAACTCAGAGTATTATGCATTATGATGTGAGAACATTATCTCTTTACAAAATTGGGAGCCGATCCATCAGATATTTCACAGAAATGTCAACCTGCTGGTGACGCTTGAATGGACAGTCACAACTGCTCTCAAGTCACATCTGTAATTGCATTGCAATCCTTCCAATAGTTGCTGGTGGTGCAAGAGAAAAGGTCGTGGGATCACCGGTCACTAGGCCAAAGTGATGGACCGATAGTAAGCTACATGCCACTGATAACCTCTTCGCCTAAAGGCCGTCTCCTGGCAGCTCCAAACAGTTAGGTCACCTCTGGAGCGTTCCTGAATATTGGCAGTGAATATTACTCCAGCACCTCAAAGTTGGATCAAAAATGCATCCGATGGTTTTCGGCCAGTTAAGACAGATTTCTACTCTGGGACGTTAGAAAAATATTGGCCCCGCTAAGACCCACTAGCATTACTTCACCAAGCCAATGGCTCCTTTATCGTTCATACAACATCTGAAGAAAATTACATTAGTACTGCCATGTACTTTGTTAAATGTAAAAGGAAAGTTGAAAGTCTCGTAAAATAAAATATTAATTGCTTTGACCACAGGGGCCTGGTATAGGGAATGGGCTTGTGGTAAAGGTTTGAAAAGTCATTACTAATCATTCAGCTTGTCGGGTGTGTTTATATGCACTGCTTCCAGTCCTACGGAGTTTAATCTGACTTCCTATTTGAAGGGGGAAAACTGGCGAGGCAGAACACATTTTCGACAGACATTAAACAGACTTGCAAGTCAAAATAAACGCTCCTGAGTGAAGCCTGAGCCCGAAGCTCTGCCTATGCCCTGAACAAGTGTGTATGTATGTGTGCGTGGAAGACCAGATTACAGTCACTCTCATTTCCACACAGGGGCATGGACAAAAGGGTCCGGAAACCATTTCACCAAGAACATTATTTCAGTGGAGATCATGATATTCCTGCCCACACTTTTATAAAGACCAACTCTGGAGACTAGGGTGAAAAGATCCTTCTGTTCTGGTCTGACATCCTTTGTGAACCTCGAGGTTATCTTGGAGACAAACTGTAGCTGTGGACATAATTCTCAGCTCTAACATACACAACTGTCAAACATTGATCCGTTTCGTTTGCCCATCTCACTCTGTCACGCTGTCAGAAGGAGCATGGAGCCCACACTGTCACTAATAATACTCCCACAAACAATATCACATTTTTGGTAAAAAGAAAAGCGGGAGAAGCAGACCGAAAGGTCTATAATATATATGCAGGATGTTGAACAGATTTAGCAGCAAAGACGGGGGAAAAGAAAAGAAGATACCTAAAGCCTAGAGATCACCTGGCGCTCGAGACCGTAAACTATGGAATACATTTTGGTGCAGGTCAACCTTTCTTTTTTGTATGTTGATGTCTTTTTAAAGTCACATACACCAACCAGTGCTGCAATACAGAACAAAAGTATTTCAAGCCAAGTAATCAATACGGCTTACAAACAAACCACGATGACAGTAAAAGTACAAATGAAATATATACACAGAGTCACTTCCCTAAGTCACTAATGGTAGCATCCAGCTTACACACTGAGTAGGTTTGGATTGCAAGAGAGTGAGTGTGTGTGTGTGTGTGTGTGTGTGTGTGTGGTTGTAATGCGACAGTGAAGAACACCATAACCTCATGGTGGATAAAAAGCATCACTTCTCCAAATCCCCTTAATCTGGTGGATCGCTTTATACAAATGCTTGATGATTTCCATTTAATACACTTTAGAAGACGGATGCATCCTGTCCACAGAGCAAAACCTGTCATGAAAATGCACTGGAACACAAGGGCTTAGTGCCACAATGGGCTTTTACCATCAAAAGTGTTTGTGTGCGCTTGCTACCATGTAATTAATAGTCTGCATCCAGGACTTTAAGCAGATTTAGGAGTGTTCAGGAGTATAAAATATGTTTGTCGTTCATATTACTTTGATTTTGCTGGGCATTTACTGTCATTGTCAGACGCAGGAGGTGGCAGATGGCACCCAAAAGGACGATGAACAGAGGTAGTGTAACAATGTCTTTGCTTGAAGCACTGCACTAGAAAGTAAACATGATGCCATTATTAAAGCCCAGATACACATTATCCATGCCAGCGTATAACTTGAATTCACATGCTCGAGCACAACCTGAAATCACAGCACATCAGCTTGAATGGACATTGTTTGTACTTTTAAAGATAGACAATGGGGAGACGGGGTGCTTTTTATGGTTTCACTACCAGTATCATACATCATTTTCCAATAACTACTGTATCTATGCAACAGGGGAAGTTTTTGGGCTGGTTCTACAATGCCCCTGCAAAGACGCAGACACTCAATTCACTCCGTCTCCGGCCTTTAGCCAGTTTATAAATGACCCGCTTAATAAGCCGTTGACCTCAGGTGCTTTTAATGTGGCCAGAATCAGCGATTGGTCCACCTGATCTTTCCTTATCAAATCGAAAATCAAAACCCAACCGATTTTAATGTGTGACTGTTTGTTTTTGTTTTCTTATCAGGGTCCGAGCGACTCAGAAAGTCCCTATTTATTTGTTTTACCTGTATTTTAGCTATTCTTATTTATTTATTTTTAGCTTTTAGGATGTTTTAATCATATGAAGTGTCTTTAAATATTATGAAAAGCGCTATATAAATTAAATGCATTATTATTATTATTATTATCTGTTTGTGAGCGACCCCACGGACACTAGCAGAGAGTAGAGATTGGTCAGATGCTGATCAGACAGATATGGAGTTTACCAGGGACTTAATCAATCATTTAATAATTGGTGTGCTTCGGTCTCATTCAGGCCTGTGAACATATGGAATCTTGAAAAGATTGCAGCCTGGAGCAGATTTCTCAGCTTGTGTGTCTTACGGCCATGTGTCCTCTGGTGAGGAGTGCTGTAAAGGGACCGGTAACAATACGTGGGGATTTGTTCATTGTGAGTTCTGTGGAGCCTTTTTCTGCCTGAAGGATTGTGTTGGTGCTACACCACGTTCAAAGTCCAGAAGTGTTTATTTACTTAGAGTAATGTGTCAAATCCCATCTGTTTGCTCAAGTTTTGAAGAAGCTCAAGGTGAAATCAGGCTTCTGCGTGCCATGCTCATAGCCAAGGGGTATTGGAAAGGTTTCATCAAACCCTTGAGAAGAATGCAAGGTAATGGAAAGGAATACAAGAAATGCTCAATAACATTGCTGAAGCTTCTTCCAGCTGGGCCTCCCCCTGCATGGTTCTGTACCGATTATCGTAAGGTAAATGGGGTAACTGAACCAGGTCTTGATCCAATGAGACACACAGAGAGGAGATTGTGTGGATCAGGTGGGCTCAGCTCATTTTGTCAGTAAATCTGATTAGCTCAAATGATATTGGCAATTTCCACTGTCTCCAGAAGCTAAAGAGATTTGAGCCTTTATAATTCCTTTTGGTCTATTCTCTGATTCAGTGATGAGTTTTGGGCTGTGGGATGCAGCAGTGCATTCAACGTCTAATGAATATGGTTGTGTTCGGGCTGAGTGGTTGTGCTGTGTACCTTGATGACGTGGGGATCTACAGCGTGAGTGGGAACATGTTTTCAGCACATCAGGAAGCTGATTGACACCTGAAAGTCAACTTGGCCAAGTGTGAGTCACACAGGTAACTGTCACCTTCCTTGGGCAGGGAGTGGGCCGCGGGCAGGTACATGGTGGGGCGGCTGTGGTTAAGAAGTACCCAGTGCCGACCAAGAAGGAGCTTGTGTGCTTTTTGGGTTTGGTGAGCTACCATCACAGTTTTTGCAGGAACTTTTCAACTGTGGTAGCTCCTCTGACAGATCTGTTGAAGGCTGGAGCAAAGCACATCAGATTTATGCCAGCCAGCTTTTTAAAACATTGAAGCCGTCTTGTGTTCAACTTTGTTTCTTAACTCTTATTAGTTGAATTGCTCTGAGAAAAGACACTCCTGCCCTTGTGAGGGCAGAAGTTCACATGATTCCAGTTATCTCGTGGTCTACACGGGGGCATAATGCACTAACTTTTCTTCATAACAGACATGTGTTTTTACATTTTACAAATGGTACCGTTTAGGCATTCACCACGTTAAAGACTCAGAAAATATTGTGGCCGATTCTTTGTCAAGAGCTCCTTGTTCTTGAGATGCTCTCTGTTTCTGTGTAGAGAGAACTCCTCCACCTTGAAAGAAGGTGTCCTTGGTTCCCTTTGTTGTTGTGTTGTAGATGCTGAATGGAGGATCATACAGGTGCAACCCACCTGGAATTTACACGCCAGTGTGTATCTAGATTCCACTGAAACACGGCCATTCATTCGTTTGCAATGTGACACCATGAAATGGTGCTTCCTTCACAATTAACACAGAAAGTACACTGACGCTCTGAAGAATCATGTTTCTTCGTTTAGGTTTTCACTGTGTTTCTCAGGCGTACAGTAGTTGCTGGAACGTCACTAATGTTTCCCTCTCTGTAGATGTAGAAGTTAGTATTTACTGAATTTTGAAAGCACAAACCCTGATTTTCAGATTTATCTCCTTTCAACCAAGTACCGATCAAACGCCATGGATTGGCCTGGGCCCCCTCACAGAGGGAGGGGAAAATTCTATGCGGTTGCATCTGTAAGCAGCCTGGCCTAACCTCGGCCTGGCTGGCCTACACCTCGGCCTGGCTGGCCTACACCTCGGCCTGGCTGGCCTACACCTCGGCCTGGCTGGCCTACACCTCGGCCTGGCTGGCCTACACCTCGGCCTGGCCTACACCTCAGCCTGGCCTACACCTCGGCCTGGCTGGCCTACACCTCGGCCTGGCCTACACCTCGGCCTGGCTGGCCTACACCTCGGCCTGGCTGGCCTAACCTCGGCCTGGCCTACACCTCGGCCTGGCTGGCCTAACCTCGGCCTGGCCTACACCTCGGCCTGGCTGGCCTACACCTCGGCCTGGCTGGCCTACACCTCGGCCTGGCCTACACCTCGGCCTGGCCTACACCTCGGCCCGCCTGGCTGGCCTAACCTCAGCCTGGCCTACACCTCGGCCTGGCTGGCCTAACCTCGGCCTGGCCTACACCTCGGCCTGGCTGGCCTAACCTCGGCCTGGCTGGCCTACACCTCGGCCTGGCTGGCCTACACCTCGGCCTGGCCTACACCTCGGCCTGGCCTACACCTCGGCCCGCCTGGCTGGCCTAACCTCGGCCTGGCCTACACCTCGGCCTGGCTGGCCTAACCTCGGCCTGGCCTACACCTCGGCCTGGCTGGCCTACACCTCGGCCTGGCTGGCCTACACCTCGGCCTGGCCTACACCTCGGCCTGGCCTACACCTCGGCCCGCCTGGCTGGCCTAACCTCAGCCTGGCCTACACCTCGGCCTGGCTGGCCTACACCTCGGCCTGGCTGGCCTACACCTCGGCCCGGCCTACACCTCCCACATCTTGCAAACTCCCGCTTTGGCTTGCAATCTCCCGCCGGCAGGCATGACGAAGGCTCGTGGTTTCCTTTGGTTCACGTCATATTGGTTGTTTTACGTTTAGCTCCAAATACATTACTTTTCTTAGCAGCCCGCTCGTCTGGTTTCCCTTTTTTGTTTCAGCTCTTGAGCCGGGCTGTCACATAAATATGGTTGTGGCAGGTCTTGAAAATTGTGCAGGATGATGTAGTAATTGTCAGCAACACATGATACACACATATCACTTACTGTCAAACTGGGTACATTTGCCAGATTGACAGTGGCATACCTCAGCCGGGATATAGGACAGTGGCAGGTGCGCTCAGTGTCGGTTACTTCTGCAACATTAAATCTTGGTCCGGGAATACATGTCCCAATATCCCAAAAAAGCATAGCACTTGGACTTGGTAAATGGGTCCTACGGGACCCTTGAGGTGTTGCCCAAGAACACATTGACATGGACTAGCGGAGCCGAGGATCGAACCTCCGATTAAAGGATGAACCGCTCCGTCACTGAGCCACAGTCGACCCAAGATAAATAAATAATTTAAGTATATTGTATATCTATATTCTTCAACTGAAAAATTCATGTCAACATTAATACAAAACTGTATCAATCTTGTAACACGTAGAAATTAGGTGGATTATCCTCTGAATAAAACACTTCCAGTCTGACCATGCCATGGTTGTTTATGGCCGTGGCCGGACACAACGTCCTGCAGACAAGACACCGTTACATTGTTGCTACTGTGGAAATTCACCTTTGATCCAAATAGAACAACAATGGGATCTGTATTTAAATCAAATTGCACTTGACGGCACCAGTCATGACCACCAGGGACCACAAGTGTTGGCTAATCCACAACACAGACGTCAGGCTTCATACTTCCTTCAGGATATACACTCTGAATGCTATGGATTCCACAGTTTCAATGATCATGAACATCATACCAAATGGAAGTAAACTTTTGAATGTACAATTAGCCTTTGGGAACGGCAGAGGGAAACCCCTTTAAAAAAAAGTACGAGACAGGGGAGGTGACATGGAGCACATACAAAATCTGCTCAGAATATCAATCTGTATGAGCAAAACCCCTGATGTATGCAAGGTGACAGAGGACTCTATTGGTGAAAAGAAAAAAGGACCACATCCTCTCAGCATCTGGAGATGTTGTGAGGGGGTAACTGGTAGGTTGGAAATGTCACTGACGGTTCCCAAAATCTAAAGAACAAAAGCCCGATTATTCATCAGTGAACTTCTGCCCATTTGTGTGCTCTCAAACACCCACAAACAGTTAAGTCTCCTCTGTCTTGGAGAGGACGCAGCCTTAAGTCTCCCAGAATTGTAATACCTGTGGATGCAATTAAAATGAATGAAAATAATAACAACAGCAAGTAGGGAAAGGAAAAACACAAATCCTTTCCAGAAATGTGAGCAGACATACCAAAGTCTGCAATGGCACCAGCATTCTTTACTAATTCCGAAAGCCCACTGGCACTAGTGCAAAGACTGAAAGGGACGCATATGTAGCTTTAATGTAGCTTTACTGTCAAGAAAATCACTGGATCCATACATTATTTGGACTTAACGCATAATCCTTTCCATTGATAAAATTATGTTGAGTGTGCCTGACTGGAAATCCACAAGTACAGGGCTTCAGCACACATGCTTTTTCCCTTCTCTGGTTTTCCTTTAATTTGCAAATCTTGTAATCTAAGCCTAGAGCTGACTGAACCAACTTCTAAACCAGCACCGCTGTAGCGGCCAAGGCTTCAATCTGTTTTTCATTTAAGTGTCAAGACGGCATCCTTTTTGGTGGTGTACAAAAGCTGTTATTTCAAAATGATTATATGCTAAAAATTGTGTGAGGACCTTAGTAAGTTTATGAACAGGCCCAATGGAAAGTACTGCGCCGCACCCGGAAGCCTTTTTCCTTCTCGTCTTTGACCAAAGTGTTATTTAGCAAGAACTAGGCTGTGCCATTCAGCCAGAGGTCAGGGCTGCTTTTCAACGCAGTGCATGTTTTCAGCATTAGTGTCGAGCGACGCCGGGATGATTCGCCAAACCGTCAAAACGCTGCCTTTGGTGTCAGTGAGGACATAGCAAAAGCAGGAGCAACAGGGAGACCGGGGCGGCAGTCCCTGGAAAACATCAAGAGCTTGGTCTCCATCAGGGCCCGGCTGAAGACAGACTTCCTTATTTCATTTCCCAAGGAGGATGTATCAAGTTAAATGTTGTGTTGCTCTGGGAGAGGAGCACGAGTAAATGGGGGAGGGGGAGAAGAGGAGTGCATGGACTGCGTATGGAGAGGAGAGTACAAGATGCCTCACTTTTTTACATTCACTTTCTTTGGCTTCCCGACATGACATCCCCAGTCCCAACAGATGTGTCGACCCAGGGATCTACACATCTGTTTAACCTCCTCCCTGTCTGCCTGTGGGGTGTCCAGGTACTGCTCGCATGCAAACCATAGCGCCACTAGAAAGCCATGAATCACAGTCACTAAGCCCACATCCACTGGCCCAGCTCCAGTTGGGTGCATGTGAAGGGTTCATAAGAAGAAGTTGGGTGTCCTTTGATGCCTCTTATTATTAACAGAAAATGGCTTTCAGATGTAGGATTTGTACTTGTATAACATTACAAAGAGAACAACACGTTCCCCTCCCTTTAGCACGGTTTAAAGACTAAATATCATGATGATGGGTCATTCCAACAGCACATTAAGTTTGCTTTAGTTTCTGTGCTTTTGTCGGGGTACTTTGCAGCATAGCTCCTCTGAAACTAATCAATGGCCCCTTCATCAGGCTCCCATACGATGTAATGCCATCCAACAGAGCCAAGAGAATACATTTGTCAAAGAGGTGTTAAATCATTGATATATTTATTACTGGGGTTGTACTTGGTGATTGTGTGCTGGTTTTCATTATACTGAAATGTGGCAGTGTTCCTTTCAAAAAAATATTGTTGTATGGAGTTGAACACAATATTAAATCTTGGCCGTGGAATATTAAAAAACATTTCTTATATGACGTCCATCACACTGTAGGGCAGTCATGGGCAACATACATGGCATGACTTTATCCAAATAAATACATCTAATTAAAGCTGCACTACGGACAATGGGTCAAATGACTTTGTGCAATGTGAAACAGATTGACTGAAGTTCCCCTCAGCTCTTCAGGGGGTTGTAACTTTAAACTCATTGCTTTGGTCTCACAGCCAGTAGTCTAAACTATTTTGGGGCAGTCTGAAGCCTTTTTCACACAGTTACCGGTAAATCACTGGGATAACCTTCCGGGACCTGCGAGTGATTTCCACTATTTACACATTCAGGAACATTTTCGTCCCGTACCTTTTCAAATATGCTGAATAGATGTGACAAGGAACAGTCCAGCAGACGGCAGTATTGCTACACTTACAGATGTCAACCGCCATAAAACTCAACAGAAGAAGTTTCGGGGCAGTAAACGGCTCATTATTTTCAGGCAAATCAGGCGGGCGAGGAGCTGTTGTTGTCTGGTGCTGATATTCTTTTTATGTATCTAAAACTAAGAAAAGAGATCACATGACTCCTGTATTAGCTGCTCTGCACTGGCTCCCTGTAAAATCAAGAATCACATTTAAAATTCTTCTCCTCACCTACAAAGCCTTGATTGGTGATGCACCATCATATCTTAAGGAGCTTGTAGTACCATATTGCCCCACTAGAGAGCTGCGCTCACTAAATGCGGGGCTACTTGTGGTTCCTAGAGTCCTAAAAAGTAGGATGGGAGCCAGAGCCTTCAGTCCTGGGTCCTTGACCCTGCTTCCTGCATCCAGCCCCCTGAAAGGTTATTTTTGGGGAGCTTTTCCAGATCCGATGTGAGGTCAAAGGTCAGGGATGTCTATGTGTACAGATTGTAAAAACCTCTGAAGATAATATGTAATTGGTGATTTTGGGCTATACTAAATAAACTGAATTGAATGCATCTAATATTGAGGTTTACGAGAAAGGTCACATCACCCAGTAAAGCATTGCTGTGAATACAAAACCAGAGATAAATACGTCATCGGTGGAGTCGTGTAATTGGTTTGTTCGCTCCAAATGAAAGTGTCTTTGGATGGTCGTAACCCTTTACGTGCTTGTCTCTGCACTGTTACTGCTTTTGATTCATTTCCAGGCCTCTTCCCTGACATGTTACTCGGGCTGTGTTCCAAGTCACATATGTTTTCTTTTTACTTTCAGTATGTACCGTTGCTAACCCTAGAAAGTACGTACTGCTGCATGCAGTATGCATTCAATTGGGGAATACTACTTTGTCATGACACTGAACGTTGACCCTCTTGCTCATATATCCTCATATATATCCATATAGAACTGTGGGTGAGAATAGCCAGCAAGGACTCATACTGCATAATGGGACAGCATGCAGTAGGATCTCCTGGTATTTTGACATACTTTGTATTGGGACATAGTAAATCTTTTTTGGGGTTACCAAATAGTACAGTAGTATGCACCCTAGGTTTTTGAGGTGGGAAATTGGTAGAACAGATATTCCTACTCGCATTCACACATGACCCGATGCAGGAAATGTGGCCTCGGCTATATTCAGGACCAAACCCCCCCTGATGAACCCACTGTGTGCCAGCAGTCCAAGTTAGAGACGAGCTGGTGAACATAGTGGAGCATTTAGCAGCTAAAATGCCAGATATCTTTCACGAGGATTGGTGGAAACCGACATAGTAAATATAGAGGGATTATTGGACTTCCCTTTTTCAAGTGGACACAAAAATGACTCCAAATGTCTGCCAGATGTGTGAAAAGGAAACTCTTTGCCAACACATTCACCATACTTTATGAAGTGACAACATGACAATGCCGTTTCAGAGCTTTTTTCACTGCTTTCCAAAATATAACAAATGTAAGCTTTTTAAGCTTTTAGCGATGGCCTCTTTGGAATTAGGAGCAATGTCATTTATTACTAGAGATGTCCGAGGCCGATCCGAAGGATTGGTATCTCGGCATATTTTAAGAGGTGTTTCTTCTTGTTGCTTTCCCCGTTTCACAAACGTCACTAGCGTCACTCAGCTGTAACGTGGCAATCCACAATTACATTTTGCTGTTCTCTGCAAGCAGATGTTTGTACTCAGCTAAAAATTGTGTGTGAGGAGAAAACAACTTCTGTGGTTCCAGCAACTCCAAAGGAGTGATACATCTTCTCTCTAGCTGATCACGAAACATCATAAAGAGGAGGAGGCCGGCTACCGCTCAATTAAGTCATGGCATGTTTGCCGTCTCGGCTCCACGGTGGTGGAGCGAGCTTCCCACGGCATCAGGACAGCACAAACTTCACACATCTTCTTTTGCAGTCCGACAACTCAACTTGCAGGGTTGACTATAGTCGTTTTTAAAAAAAATTAGATTTTTGATAAATAAATCATCAATAATGTGGATATAATGATATGATTATAATGATACAATATACATATGAGAACAGCTACAACAGTCCGGTATGTTCAGATCATCACTGTTTAACGCCTTTCTAGTCGCCCGACCAGTCAAAGCGCTGTACAGTACGTGTCATCATTCACACACACATTCATATACAGAGGCTGCCATGCAAGGTGCCACCCTGACCATCAAGATCTAATCCAGTTGCTCATTCAAACACACTCACACAGCAAAGCGAGCGCAATCTGTTGTCGAATATATGAGCTGGAGGATCTCTAAGGCGCCCAATACTGACAGTGTATCATATAGTAGCCCTAGTTCAGACTGAACCTTGATAAGATGCACTTGTATCCATTACATGCAGGATTCTGGGGAGTTTTTGGGGTTGGACTCTGGATCGGATCATCGCTACCTTTTGCAAGAGCTTAACCAGGACAGACTCAAGTGAAGTCAATAAAGGCCTCCTGGTTGATGGTGTGCTAATCTGTCGTATTGGTGCTAAACTCATTTAAGATCCTGTTGGTGTTTATTATGAAGCATGAACTCACCCAGAAGACCCTGTACTCTTGCACACCCCCAACAGAGGCCTCTTGTCAGAAAAACTGTCCGTCTTCAGAGGACCTGAGGAGGAAGAGGAGTTACAGAAGGCGGTATGAGAAACTGAATAATCTGCACACAACAAAGAGGTACATTCTTTCATTGAACATGTGAGGCCTCTCGTGGCCTCTCGCCACCCTCAATTCAACGGGAAGCCTATCACCATGACAGGAAACATGCAGATTACATTACTACTGTTAGAATTCTATAACTCAATTAAGGTTACCAAACATGTTAGATGTTCTTCTTTTTCCAAAATCAAGCATGTAAAGTCATGTAAAGACTTGTTTTCTTCCCTTTTCTGATCCTCCACTATGTGAAAACCTTTTGCAGAAAAGGTTGGGAAAGATATTTAATGAAATGACAAGAGCTGAAATTAGATGGAGAAAGAGGGAGTCAGATTTTCTTTGTATCTCCTTGTTTGTTTTGGGGTTTTAGGGTGGAATTACAGCATGGTAAAAACCCAGCAGGCATATTTAAAAAAATAAATAAAAGAAAACAAAGAGAAAACATGTTCCATTAAGACTTAAGTGGACTGATCCTGTGTTTTCCATGATTGTCTCATTCTTGAAGACGGACGGAGGACCAGGGAACTGAGGGGATGGGGCGCTTAGATCGAAGATGTTACCCTTTAGAGGACTGTAATTTGAGGCTTGACAGTAATCAGCCTGAGTTCCTGTGGTATGGCGTGAGAGCCAATGTGCCTTCCCTACCAGCCTTCAACACTCCAGACATGGGCCTTTCTTCTTGCACACATCGGTCCCACTCAATATAAATATAACTTTCAGAAACTTAGTTAAATGCCACATTTACTCAAATAAACTTCCTTGGAAAAAATGCAACATTTGATGAATAAAAATACTTTGATTTAATAACTACTGGACATAAAGTGAAGTACTGCTGACCTTGCATGTTTCAGAGTGACAGAAGGGAAATTTGCATGTTGAGAGAATACGAGAACATGGGCTTCAACAGCTAACTCGCTTGTTGTTATACTTCATAGAAATACAGCAATCCCAGTTCTATCATGAAGACTGACCCACACCGACCGACGGTCCATATTATCATATATACATAATCACATTTCCTCAATGCTCATTTGTTATCAATCAAGGGAACAGTGTATCCCCATTTTTCCGACACAACGGATGATCGCAGGTTGTAAACTCCGGAGAGGATGTGGTTAAATGCATTTGGAAAACCACTACTCTCTATTCTAGGAAAACAGAACCTTGCCTTATTATAATCAACACCTATTTTCGGGTCTCTCTCAGTCCGCCCACCCACGGCCTCGCATCCCACACAATTGGCCTTTTAATGGCTCGCCACAGTGCAACACTGTTTGCACCCTAGCAGATTGCAATCGCTGTCCTTCCCTCCAGAAGTACAATTCATATTTATTTTCTGCAGAGAGAATTGCTCCCCTCATGTGTCGGAGCTATCTGCTGCTTCTTATTACTGCGGTTTGCTTTCATCCACTTCCAGCGCTCTTCAAATGCTGCCATTGTGTGTTGAAATCTGCCAAAAGACCGGAACACGGACACAGAACAAAAAGGCGATTTTCTCACCAGAAAAAAGAAATGTCACAAACCAGAGAGGCCATAGGGACGCTTCCTCAGCACTGATTGACATGTTAACGTCATGTCTGGGGAGGAGCTAATCAGTTGAACCACTAAAGCCATTGCAGCAGCGCTTTGAGGACCGGAGCACTGGGATTCACACTGCTTTCAACTTTCCATTTGTTTGTCATCACTGGGACTTCTTCACTATATGTGACACAATAAATTAAAGTAATGTGATCATAAAAAGGACATTTTACATTACTTTACAACATGTGGTGTTCATTGTTTCTTTAAAAAACAACTGATGTTTACTGGGACAATATATTTGATAAGCTAGTCAAAATATTATTTTAATCACATAAACCATGTCAATTTTTGCAGTTTAAAATGTAGAAAATTAGGGATGAAAACCGAATTACAGTGACTGATCATATGGGTAATGTTTGTCAAAATCAGGGATGTACCACGTGTGTCTTCTTTTTACATTCAAAGCTTCTATTGAGATTTTTGAAGAAACTTCCAATGGCTATCACTACAAGTTATGATTTCAGTGCCATCAATAACATTGTAATTTGTTCTGTAATAAATGTTGCTGGTGCTGTTGGACTGCCGGTAAATGCAGTGGGCACAAGGGCCACCATTTTCTTTAAACTCTGGTACCATTTGATTGGCTATTTACCAGGATGACTTTACCATTGCTGCAACATGTTGTCTGGCTGAAAGATTGGATCCATGTTTAATGTTTTGGGAATCTGAACAGCACCAGATAGGATGAGGATTTGAAGAAAGGAAATGGAATAAGTTGCAATTAACACATGGTAAAATGGCATCCACAACATATAATATGAAAGAATCTCAAAGAGAAGATGTAGGTTGAGGTGTTGTAGAGACGGCTCACTGAACAGAGAGCACGGACTTCAGAGGCTTTCCACCACTGACAGAGCAGGCTAACACTTCAGCTTGGGGCACGCTTTCATGTTAAAGATAAAGCACCACTTGAAATACCCAAAACATGCTAAATGTCATTTCAAGACCTTTAATGCCAAAATCAGGTTAACTCAAGTCTGCCATCTTGGCTAGGACTCCCTCAGAAAAGAGATTTTAAATCTCTGTAGGACTATCCTGGATGAATAAGAGTCAAGTAAAAGAAACTTCTGAGGATTTACCAAAATGTTTAAAAAGAACATACAGGTACTTCTGCCATGTCAGACGATTAGAAAGATAAAGCTCAAGAAATGTGGTGAGACACGGTGGAAACAGCCCTTTGGTTTTTAGAGAAAGCAAACAAGCTAAAATGAGATAAATGGAGTTTTAGAGGTGCTTTTTGTTATTAAGATTAAAGAAGATACTTTAACCAGTTCACATACGACACCAAAGAAAAACCTGAGCTGTCATGGTGCAGCATTGATAGACTTATGGCGACAACATTACCAATATAAACAATATGCAGACACTGTTCAGAGCCTGGTGCAAAGCTAGAATACGTAGCGTGTGCTTTGATGCGTGAGTTTGTCGTTTCATATTGAGGCAAAGTTAAAGGTCTGAAGATACTCACTGATATGAGGAGCTGGCAGAATGTGGGCAGCTCGCACAGGACCATGGCGCACGGAGAACAGCTCTTGGGCTTCACCTGCCAACTGAAAGAAAGGATCGCAATGAAAGACTTACACCACGTATTCAGGCTTCATGGAATCCAGAGATGGTGTCTGGCCACACGACCTAGTGTGTGTTTGGTCGTGAAGAACACCGTGCCTGTGTAAAATGACCATGAGGGATACCAGCCTATAAAAGCACAAGGACAAACATGTATTTGTTCACACTGTAAGAAAAGTAATCTACTCCAGCTGTGCGGCACAGAGAAAGAGAAAGAGACAGCTAACAAGCTGACCAACATGTCACGGCTGGAGCTAACGGTCAACACCAAGTGGAGAGCAGCCCATTGTGTCTCCGGACTGTGTTTACGAGCTCCCAACATGGCCTTGTTTTGGATTGCATGATCAGAATGATGAAGAGGAAGAGATTCACCTTTATTCCTCCCAGACTAAATGTTAGGTGATGCTGGTCATGTTCAACAGGTCTCGGTGAGATGCTACCTTTCATGTTACTGGTTTGCTCTATTCACCAAAAGGCCTTTTGACCCCTCTGTGAACTTTCAACAACAAGGAACAAGTCGGGAACATTTGGGCATGTCTACTGCAGTGTGGCCATGCTCATTATAGCTTACACAGGGGAATGTATGGGTGTTACCAACCACAGGGGAGTTTACATTCTACAATTGAAAGCTTGCACATGGTGGGTATTGTATGAGGTGATTCCAGTATTCGTAGCCTCAATGTTACGAGGTTCTCTCTATGATATTCAGAGCATGAATGTAGCAGCTACATGCCAAGTAAAGATATAGTGAAGTAAAGTCTACCTGAGCAGTTCTAAAAGCAGTCTAAAATACATCGTTGTTTAATTTTGTGAGCAGAAGATGAACCTTGCCTTCATAAAACGACAAATTCAAACAAACAAGGCTAAGACGCACCGCTTCAATGTGCAATGCTAAACACAGATTGTATTTCCACTTCTTCGTCACTCTGACGTCTGTGAATAACAGATTATTTGGTCGCTACCCAAGAGTATCGAAGCTGTATATCCAGACCGATCAGCATGTACCAATGATTTAAGTCTGGGACCGCCCCGTCCGGGTTAAGCCGCATGTGTTCCGATGTGACGACAGTATATCAGGTCAATGGCCTAGCGTGTGGCACATTGTTCTGAGCGCAGAATGCCCCACTTTTATTATTCTTTTATGCGTTAAATTACAGTGAAACCTGCATTATCACTTTACTAGTGCTTTAATCTGGTTGTTTGACGTCTTTAAACCCATCTGAGGGGATAATCGCTCTTTTGTGCAATTAGTAGCTTTTTCAAAGTGGCGGATTTGGAGCTGTGTTTTTATTCAGAGTGCTTGAGGCGCAGCAGTGGTAGATTAACACTGACACGAGCAGGTTATACGAGCACTGATAGCAGGAATAAAAGGAGGCTGGCAGCAGGGTGGGATTCCTGCACAGGCAAATGGACCTGCGAGGGGGAATAATGGAATTTGCTGGATTAAAACGAGAAGAGGGGAGGGCCGGAGGTTAATGCTCCGGGTTATTGTGCATTACCCCGCCGCTCATCCTCGCCTTACATGGCACTGTGTGACGTCCACTGCCATCAACAACATTCCCACCATTACATTAGCGGACCCGGCGTACTCAATATGCCAAATTGCTTTTTCAAAGTTGTTTTCCCTGAGCACAGTTATTCATTATATTCATTTCATTTGTGGCTTGGATGTTTGTTTTTTTGTGGAATCACAGTGTCTGCTCTTCTGTTTTAATCTCTCAAATGTAATACCATAAGCTGTGAACAGATATCTGGGGCATATTCACAAGTGAGTCCGCTTAGCAACACAGTGCTGGACATATTGGAGGGAGCAGGTGCTTCAGGGATGTGGAGTAACAGGTGTGTTATGGGCTTCCAGGACACGCAGCACTACCTATGATGTTGAGCAAACTAAATTCAACTTTTTAGAAACATAGATTTGTGAGGCATCAAACTGGCTCACGCACACAGTTGGACTCGGGACAGCAACAGATAAAACAGAGTACTGCTCAGCGTGCAGAGGGCATCTCGTCTAGCACATCAAGTCAAGTCAGTCACGGGGTTGTCCGGCCGTGGAGCCGGTTATGTGTGGAAGTATTCAGCTTTCCAGAAAGGGTTTTGGGATTGGTCATTATCCCAAAAGGACATTAACCTCTTTCACTCCTCTTCTCTTTAGACCCATGTGTGTCTGTTGAGGGGGGACAGGAGGAGACAGCAGTTCAACAGTGTGCGCCACACAGAAGCTGAAGATTCATTTGAGACGCAGCGCTGCGTGAGAACTGGTTCTAGTCCTAAAGAACCTCAAATATAAGGAAATAAACAATTCATTCATTCAATTATTAGATTACAGCCTCGAAAAGACCGTAAAGTCGAACGAGGACGCCGGCGTAATACATACTGCGTAATAGATTTGGCCTGGATTGCCTTCCTGGTCATCCTGTTAACCCCACATGTGCTGTGTCCCTGCTGCATGTAGCTAACAGAAGATAGGCAGGTTTCACGAAAGATAAAGTTGGGTGTCCACACTGTAGGGAAGTTAGTTATTTCAAGTTACTGCACTCAGAATCACTATCCGGTAAAACATATAGCACCCAAAATATCATCATGGTACAATGAACGTCCAAGTCAAAATGAAACATTCATACAACAACTAAAAGACAATCACCTTCACTTTAGTACATTTAGTTATTTGGTTGTGAATTTAGCACCACCCATTGTTGACTCATTAAAATTAAGGGATCTCATATTGAAAATGTTGCGTGCACTCACATTGAGCTGAATAGCAAACACTTTGCAGTAATAGACTGTAAAGTAAATACCTGTGTGAGCTCCTCTGAGCTTAATAAAAGCACAAACGTCTACTCATGTTCTATAAAAGGCGATAAAGAGACTATTCATCAGCGGAGAGAAGAACTTAGCACAGATCCAGACCCATCTGCAAACTACATTCTTTTGAAAACAATCAAAAAGGTTTTGTCAAAGTGTCTGACGGACAAATGCTTTGCACTCATGAAAGTGTATTACAGAAACTTCCCATCTTAAGTCACATGTTTACAGCTCAACAAGTCGAGGGCAGGACTACGGTCTTCTTTTGGAACACAGCTCCGGGTCTTCAGCACATCCACTGCAGGTCATTTCATCTCAACCCGTCCACCAGTCTGCCTCTTATCAGGCGGCGGTGGATGACACCTCTCCAGTGGAAGGCGACAGTAATCTACATCTCCTAAACAGCTCTGTCAGCATCCATACGACCAGTCGGGAGTCCCCATCTCGCCGGTGTGTGAAAGTGTGTGTGTGCACGTGCATGTTCGTCCTCTGCCAGGCCATTACGGAGGGTGTTGGCTTAGCGACTGTCACAAACACTTCACAACCACTCAAGAGCCAGAGACCGAGGCACCTTCAGTGCTTACTTAAAACCCTGTGAAAAAACACGACCCAGAAACATCCCATAAACTTTCAAAACTGAAAGAAAAACAATGAGGGAGGACAGCGCGTGATAACAGGCTGGGGAGCGCTGTGCAAATCGGGATCGGGGTTCAAATGAAAGCGAGGGCCCTCACGGAGCTCACACTCTACCGGGTGTGTGCGTCGTGTGGCTGAAGCAGCCGTAATCCTCTTGTTCCACCATCAGAGCTGCCACATCAGTGGCCGGGGTGTGCGTCCACGGGTAGAGTAAGAGTGTGTCCTGTTACCCGCCGCCGGTGGATGTTTATAAAAGAGACTGATTAAGGACTTTGCTGTGTTTAGATCTCACAGGATGCATGTGAAGTGTGCGTGTTTTAGTGACAGCCAGTACATGAAAGGCGATACCCGGAGAGCGGGGCCGCCACGGCATCGGGGGTCATTTGTTAAGTCGCAGAGCAGACGATCTTCTAATGGTTTTCCAAGAGCGACTTTGAGGACGCGACAGTTCCCGGAGGAGACACCGCGACCATTCTGCTCGGGAAGAGCTCGGCCCAGTCGCCAGGACTGAAGAGGGAAATGGATCTCAACATGCAGCATAAACAACCACACAAAAACACCAAAGAGAACACTGGTGTTTAGCAGTTTACAGCCCGTCTCATATTTAGTTTGTTATTTATTCAATGAGTGATTCAATGTCTGCGGTTCACATCTGACCTGTAAACAACAAGGTCATGTTAACCAGTGTCACTATATTATCAAAAGGTCTCCATCTAGTGGCCATATTGCACATTACACAAGGGGAGTGCTGGAACGAGTTGGTTCCAGGACAACAACCTCCATCTCAACGTCAGCAAAAGTAAAGTGCCGTTGGTGGACCAGAGAAGAGCCCCAGACTGGTGAACACGGCTCAGCAACGCCACCAGCACAGAGCTGCCGAACGAGGACGATCGCTACATTAATAAGCTCTTATTATTACTGTATGGTAGCTTCTCGGGTTGTAGTTTGTGGTGTTACATTGAATTTCGATATGTTGTCAACAGTCATTGAATATAATTGTTCGGAATTATAGATAACATCTGATATTAATATACATTTAATAATAATAATACAATGAATATATATAAGACACTTTACATGTGTTTTGTACATGTGTCTTTACTATGTATGTGTGTACATTTGTGTATAGAGACATACTGTAACCCAGTAGTTTGTGGATATGTGTATATATCTGTTGAGTTGATACACCTGCTAATGAATTGATCCAAACTTTTTCTTGGTGACAGGTTAAAAAGATTGAAGAAAGAAGGCTTTGGCTAAATATAATGAGGAGAGCATTGTGATAGTGAACTGAGATGTGAAACCTCAATGCCTGACACGACTCTGTTCATTGGGCGTATTTCTCTGTTGAGAAGCAGGACTGAGGACTCTTATGGTCCGGTACAGACCTGAGGAGAAGGGCTACTGTGTGAACCCAATACGGTCCAGAACGTGGTCAACACTTCCACCTAGTGGACGCCGACTGCACTGCAGCAGTGATGAACGTAAACGGAGAAACTTCCACCGTGTATTTATTATGTTCAACTCTACTCAATAAAGATAACTACCATACATTTATTCCATTACACCAGCTATTGTCTTAACTTGGTTTAATTAATTTCCTATATTTCATCTTGTATCTAACTGGAGCGATAGTCCCAAATGCTTTGACTGAACATCGGTTGTGTCTGATGTTTGTCTGCTTGATCAAAGACAAATGTAAGCATGACAGAAACGGATGCCTCTGTGAAACCTATTGACGCTTGGTGACCTGGCCAACTAAGAAACATCGAGTACAGCTGGTTTACTGAAACACAGGAGGTGCTTCTACTTGAGAAACCTTCAATACAACCCAAATAGTCAATGCTACGGCTTTGACCGTTTATCAGCAGGTCGGTCTACTTTTCCTCAGTGTTGTCTGTTTTTTCAGAAGCCTCTTGTTTGGCCAGAGGACATGTCTGGAGTTTGACCTTTGACCCCAATAAGCGCATGATGTTGCCGTCATCCAATCACACAATCAATGGTAAGGGCTGTCCGTTGACACGTTCAGTCACCAACGTTATTTTCAAACTCGGTTTGAATGGATGACGCACACAAACAAAACCATAGGCTTCACTGTAAAGCTAGTTTACATAATGTTGTGATGTGCAAACAACTTCTTGACCGATACCTACTGGTTTTGTCAGAGCCCAGTGCCAGAAAGCAAGAGAGAGATCTTTGAGTTGGTTAACCCTCACAACGAGAGGGAACTCAAACTCTTGGTCAGTAACCATAGGAACCGACTGAACCCAACCTGCTGGCTGGAGGCTTTCCTCCTCTCCGTCTCCTCCCTCTTACAGAGCCAACCACCCAACGCCTATGAAAGGAGGTTTCCCGTGAGCCAGAATGTAAATCCGAGGAAGCCGGTGGTGGTGCAGCTGCCGAATGGAGTTTAAAAAAGTGACTTTAATTTTTTAATAGGCTGCGAATAGTCTGAATGTGTTTTAACAGCATTTCAGTGACGGGTTTAATGTACTAAATGTGTGGAAGTAGCTCAAATAAAGCTACAGAATGCTTTTAAGATCCAAATAGATTATTCTTCTTGGGTTAGGGTTCAACGCCTTGATACTGGATCAGTTCGTGAGCTTATGATCAGGTCTTCATACGTTTCATCTGGACCTTTAGTGGCTGGGCTATGTGTTTTGGTTATGATGGTGATTGTTTATTGTTGCACCACCCGCCATGACAAATTCCTTGTATGTGAAAACATACATGGCAATAAAAGGTTCTGATTCAAGCTGAACAAATACATTTAAAATGTAATGTGGCCTAAAGCAGAGTTTCATCATCCATAAAGATGATAAATGAATGGACAACACTGAAGACAGGCACCTTTTCCCTGCTCTGACTCAAGCTAAAAAAAATGAATAATAATAATAAATGAATAAAACAAGATAAATGTGCACAGTGGACACTGGATTAAATTGTAAACTCTGCCCGTTGCCATGGTGAGACTGATTTACTGACTCTGATCAGCGGTTCTGGAACTGAAACCCCAACTCAGAGTTCCGGCTCAGGGTTTGTTCATCCTGCCCTGGTGAAGCTGCTCTGTTATTGTCATCTAAAACACAGACGGGTTTGTCTCGTTGTCGAGTGTTTCAGTGCACATCTCCATCTGAATGAGTCGTGTAGTGAAAGCTCGTGAGCCAGGAGCTCCTGCAGAACACCGATGAGGAGGCAGGTTTACCGGCCCGGTCGGGGTGCGACTTACAGATACGCTCCAGATCTGCATCCCGTCAGTGTAGCCGACCATGAGGCAAAGAGGGGGGTCCGTGGTGCCGCTGTGCATCTCCATGAACTCTGGATTGCGGGAAGTGTCTGTGCAAACAGACATGGTGTTAATTAGAGAACGTATTGAATCATACAGAAATATGAAATCACTCAAGTTTTCTCTTGAGTTGGAAATCCAAACAGATTTTAATTAAAAGTTGAAGCTTTATTTACTATTCAAAAGTCTTCTTTATAATCACATCTCACCGCAGTATTGTTTTGTTCTTTTTGGTTTCGGGGGCGTGTGTCATGGCTCCAGATCATTTTCTTATTCCACATTTATCAAATACAACCTTTTCTTTATGTAGCATCCCCGTATATATGAACATTAAAAGGCTGCATAGCTCAATGCCTCGCAGAGTGTGTCTATTTTAAATCAAACCAGTAGCAAAACAAAGTTTAACACACACACACACACACACTTACCATTGATGTCAGCTTTCTCAAATCGAACCCAAATGATTTTCTCTTTCTCATCAGTGGGCGGAGCTCCGGTGTATGCCTGTTTGACAGACAACATATTCAACACCGCCCAACAGAACCAGTTGTAGAACGAATCGTGTTCAGGTTGCCAGACGAATGGAATTTCATATATTGAGATGTGAAACTAGAGTGAGACAGATACTCCCTCACAATAGAAGTTTGATTGCTAATATTGTTTTTATCATTTTTACTCAACTTTAAGATGTTAGAGTAACGTGAGGACCCTTCGTCATCATTTCTATACAGCTATTCAAGCCTTGAGACTATTGCTGTGTCCCAGTTCTATACCAATAGTATAAAGTATATACTATATAATAATAATAATTAGTATAGTACAGTTAGTGGAAAAGAAACCTTCTGTATTATACAGACAGAAAATTAGTAAATCGACTTTGGAATGTCAATTAAACTTCAGAATATGACAGTTTGTTTGTTGTCTCATCTCCACCTGAATCTATTGTTATCTGGAGATGAGCTCCATTATTTCCTGTGGGCCAAAGCCTGACTTTGTACATGTAGTCCGTGAGTCAGTAAGTACACGTAGGTCTCATTTTGTCACTTTTATAGTGGAAACACAAAAGCATACCATCTCAACCCAGACAGGAGCTGGGAACAGCAGTTAGTATGAGAGGAAGCATGACATTACCTGGGGGACCACATCCTGCAGGAAGGTCACCACACTTTCCATGTAGGACTGCTCCCTGTGACAGCGAGAAGCTCATGTCACATACATACATACATACATACATACATACATACATACATACATACATACATACATACAGCATCACTTCTAATAAAACAAGAAGAATCCTTACGTAGCAGCTTGTGCTCGCACCAGAACGCCTCCAGCACAGCGACTCGGCCTGCGTGGAGAGTCCGATGCCATTTTGTCTTCCGTCTTTTGTTATCCTGAAGATGTACAAAGAGACATTTAAACACAAGTTGTACAGGTGAACATATTGTTGTGTTATACAAACATTGGCATGAAATGCTACGTGTTTTAGCGGTATTTGCTGCGTCTAAAAAGATACCAAAACAATGACCATCTCTCCTCCTCACATTCCGATACAATGATGATCGGAAACAGTGAAACTTACACGTGAGAAGCTGGACCCAAAGGATGTATGCAATTTTGGGTGCTAAATGACCAAATAATCCATGAATCAACCTATGAATGAATTTATGGTCCATAAATAAGGAAGCACAATCACCATTAATGATCCTGGACATCAGGCTAAAATAGGCCATCGTTATCATATTGAAGAACCAACTGAGCGTTAGTGGCTTCAGGGGACAAGATAAAGACTCACACTGCACATCAACATTGTGGTCATAATCCAGACCATCCATATGCATTCAGCAGTTTGGCATTTCTAATATTGTGTCCACATTATTAGTGAGGGTTGACAAATAGAAACTCCCCTCAAAACCTCATTCTTAGGAGTGATGTTGAAATGTCCCACCAAGCCGTCTCACAACTCAATCCCTCCAACAAGACCATGAGGACTCTGGTGTATCTAAGTGAGGGGTCAGCCCGCTATCGGTGCTCCGCGATGTTCAGAGCCCGACTGCAGACAGGGAGGGACTGAAACCAGCCTTCCTACATAGAGCATCTGAGGTCCCCCTTAGGATCAGGGCCAGGAGCCCCGGCACTGAGGGGAGCTCCAAGTAAAAAGGGTGGCTCCTCAGCATTATACGGTGAGCATTGAGGTGTTCCAACATGTGATAAAGATGCCTCCAGGTCATGACTGCTGCAGCATAACAGGCAGGTCAATGGTGAACAGGAGACCTTTGAGTCCACCCTGGACATGCTGGTGGACTTCTAGTGCACAGCTATCATGAGAGCACCTACGGGTGCCATGGATGAGCTGAAGGAGGAACACGTCTGCTGCCACCTTGAACCCAACACAGGCGAGTGGATCATTGGTGAATGCAGGTTGTGGTGACATCAACAGAACCAAAGCTTCAGAGTCAGACCGTGCAGCCACGTGCCATCAGGAACTCCACGGGGACTAATGTGACCGGTCAGACGGCAGATCTGATGCCCTCACCTGCAGGTCTGATGCCCTCACCTGCAGGTCTGATGCCCTCACCTGCAGGTCTTGATGCCCTCACCTGCAGGTCTGATGCCCTCACCTGCAGGTCTTGATGCCCTCACCTGCAGGTCTTGATGCCCTCACCTGCAGGTCTTGATGCCCTCACCTGCAGGTCTTGATGCCCTCACCTGCAGGTCTTGATGCCCTCACCTGCAGGTCTTGATGCCCTGGAGCCACCTGGTGAAGCAACTCTCGTTCCAGTGGACTGTTCTTCAGATAAGTAGCATTACGTGCCTCGGGGATAACAAGTTCACTCGCGGTGGATGGACCGTGTCCCGGTGAATGGACCGTGTCCCGGTGAATGGACCGTGTCCCGGTAAATGGACCGTGTCCCGAGACGTTACCACCCCGACCACCGCTCATGCAGCCAGCAGGGCAGAGGGGCTCCTTTAAGAGAGGATCCCCTCTGCCCCTCTCAGCCTCGGCTGTCTTGAACATCTGTTCTGCAGGCTCGCGACAGAAGCGACGAGGAGGGCCAGCGCGAGCCAGCACGTGGAACGACTGCCGGGTGCGCGCGATACAACCACCTGCTAACGCGTAACGTTAATTAACTTCGATGGGGGACCCCGCAGCTAACTCAGCTAGCGTTAGCATTACCGTGTGGTGATAACAACGACGCCGCCGGAGCAAGAGAAGCGTCTGTCACGTGTCAGTGGCTCACTGGTGCCAAGCGGCTGCAGTTACGCACCGAGCTGGAGAACGTGGACCTGGTCCTCGCCTGTGGACTCGTGTGGTGGTCCGAGGAGCTCGTCACAACAACGTCAAAACACACACAGTCTGGCTTTGCGGAACTGTGTGTGTGTGCGATAGCCAATCGGAGGACAGGAACGGTTTGGTAAGCCCAATCAGGCAACAGCCAGGGCGGGGCTAAGGCACGCGTCATATATTAGAAACGATACACTTGACAAAATAAAAGCTGAATCTGAAGGAGAAGAAACCATTTCAGTAACAACGAATCATTCAATGGAGCTGCAACACAAGTATGTGATGTTGACTGGCTCAACATGAATGGACACTATTTGTATAAAGGTCACGGAGAACACTGTTAAAGGGACATAAGTGACCGGTTTGTGAAAAAATAGATATCTATGGGTTAGAACTGACTCACTTTTAGAACTTTAGTGGAAAGGGGTTTATAGAGGAGCTCATTCATTTGTCAGGAAATTAATCATGTCAAAGACAAGTTATCCTTTCATTTATGTATCTTTAAATCTGAGCTTTACGGTTTATGTTAGACAAAAAAAGCGTGGTAATAGATGCCCTTTACATGCAAAGTGCCCTTTCAAAATAAACTTCCGTCTTGACAGGAAGTTAGGTGCTGAGCTGCAGAAGGAGGACTCCTCGGTGCACAGTTACATCAACACGGCAACCGCACAGGCCTTGAAGACTTAATCTATGAACTCTGCCATCTTTGATACCATGCTGAGTTTGTACATGTCACGCCGGGCAGGTCTTCATCTCCGGTCCCCCTCCTGTGTCTTCAAGCTTTATCAGACTGCTGAATATTCACACCTGGTTGTCATCATTCTGTGCCAAGTACAACATGGGCTGTTTTATTGATCTATTGCAGTCGTTTCAGATGACCCAACATGTAAAGGAGCCAGAAACATGTTCAGAATCAGAAGCTCTCTCAGAAAAACAGACTCATGCACACATTTGACATGATCAGGTTGGATTCCCGCAACTGTGTTCATGGTATCTGTAACCAGGTATCTTCTGACTTCTTCTAATTACTCCGAAACCTTTTTTGGTCACCTGTTGCTTTCAGAATCCTACTTCTGGTTCACAATGGACTTGTTCTGGCTCCCCAGTACATCTCCACCACGCTGCCAGTTTGTAACACTAGCAGATGTCTCTCTTTGAAGGTGGAAATCTCCTCAGATTTGCCCAGAGCACCTCCTAAGTCTCAGTATTTATGCACCTCAAGAATGGAACTGAACTGTATTTGTACAGTACGTTTGTTTGTATGTATGCACGTATAGATGTCTGTGTTTATTTACACATTTTAGTTGCTTTCATTGTTGCTTTATTTGCTTCTTGTACCAGTAGGTCGCTCTTTCGCCTACGCCGACTTGGTCTTACGCAATGGCAGAGCTCACAGACTGCCAGTCTTTCCTGCCCTCACCATATCAGAAGCCTTTTGTCCATCTTTATTCAAGAAGGTGTTGGTTTTATTCCAAACCCTATCCTCGCACTCAAATGCCCCCTGCTTGGGGCTGCATTTGCTCCGCTTCTGCTCAAACTGTATGCTAATGGTCCTTCTCTGAACAACAAAGATCCTGCTGTGTGTTGGTGAAACATTTGCACTCAGAATTCTCCTCTTCTCTTGGATTTATTTGTACAATAACCCTGTCAGAATTCCTCAACCAATAGCATGCTAGGTGTAGCGTGGACCAATGACATCGTTGCGGGTGCGTTTGCTGAACTAGAGCGACCCTGAAGGGCGGTTACTCCTTGACCTGGTTCATCCACTTCCGCCCTCCAAGGAATTATTATATAATATATACATTTATGTACACTTTTATTAATCCCTGTGGGTAAATTCTTCTCTGCATTGACCTCTCCTTAGTTATTAAGGAGCAGTGGGCTGCAGTGAAGCCCGGGGAGCAACTGGGGGTTCAGTGCCTTGCTCAAGGACACTTCAACATGAACTCTGGGGATGGAACTGGCTACCTTGTGATTACGGGACAACCGCTCTCCCCATGAGCTACAGCCGACCCCAAAAATGCATTATATGCATTCTTTACTACTTTTGAAATAAAAGGACAATTACGTTATATATAAGTGTGTCACTTATACTCTTTTCTTTCACTCAATAGCTACACCGGCCTCCTGTTGGTTCCCCTTAGCACACCAACAGGGGGCCGGTGTAGCTATTGAGTGAAAGAAAAAAGTACAAGTGACACACTTATATATAACGTAATAAAAGCATGCCAGTCATGATGCCCGTCAGTGGGCCACAGGCCACTGGCACGCTGCTCCTAAAGTGATTTGCTCACACTCTGTCTGTCTGGCTGGCTGGTGTGTATTATACATAGAAGATGCATAGCACAAATAAAATAATAATATAACAATAAAATCACAACTGATTACAACTGACACTGTAAGCTAAAACAAGTTTAATGAAAGAATAAATAAATCGGTATAATTAGAGGGATAGTAAGAGATTGCTGATTACCGGCCGATACACACACACACATGTGAAGGGAGTCTTGGCACTTTCCACTTCAAGTACCGCCTGTGAGCCACATACATGCTCTGAGACTGCAGGGATGGATCTGTTTTGTGGCCAGCAGGGTTCTTCTCTGGAGAACGGAATTCCACTGTTCAGGCTTGGTGGCTCTCCTTATCCCATGGACTGCACTGTTCATCACAAACACATAGAATCTCCTCTTTTCATGTGAATGTAGCCCCAAACTACTTTGCTGTCTGGCAAAAAGCTGAAGTTATTGGACTGAATATCCAGCTCGGAAAGGATTAGCTCACAGCCAACGCTGCAGCACACAGACGGGGATGGAGCACTCTGGTCTTGGGGCTAGCTTAGCTTTACCTAAGATGAAGCTATGTGACAGCTCCCATCTGCCTCTAGGACCTGAGAAGTATGACTTCTGACTTAGCAGCTTCAAGTTCCATCAATAGGCACCTCACTGTCTGAGCTTGTGGAGGTGCTTATTAGAGATCTCGGAGAAGCAGTCTTCTCTCCTCAATAGATAGTTCTCAATTACCTTGGGTGCCCCATGGCATTCATCCAATCTCTCCCACACCATATTGAGCCCCTGTTCTGGGTCTTTAACATGTACTGCTCTGATCCGTTTCACATGTTCCACGGATTTGGTGCTCTGCCATTTTACAAGTAGGTCAATTTCCTCTTTCGCGGTTAGACCGCGGCCTTTGATGGTATTAAAGAATAAAGCTTTCCAAACTCTGTATTTCTCGTCCTGGTGCAGAAGGACATCCATCGAACACCCCTGTGTGACTCTCATCTAGGTGAGCCTGTTGCATGTCTACATACTGGTATGTCGTCTTGCAATGGGTACTGGCTGGTGTTATGGAAATCAAACCAGGATCAAAACAGAAGAGTTTGTTTAAGTCGAAGTCTTGATCAATAAGTTCAAACCTATGTAATTAAAAACTGCTGATACAAAGGAATATAAGAGATCTTTATTTCTGGCTTGCAAGCGGAGAGGACTTTACAAAGCCACGTATCTCAGAGACAGTGGAAAGGACTCACACGGACTTGTGTCCGTCTTTCGTTTTTAAGTGCTCAAATCAAAAGGTGACTCCCTGTGAGTTGTTATCTGTGTTACAGTCTCAGACGGTACCACCGCAGACAGGCTATCATTTTTCTAAGAAGGTAATGAGGACTTTCCACAGTAAAGATTAAGATCAAGGTTTGCACTTTTTTCATATCACAATCAAAGCAGACAGGTCATAACTTTTCTAAGAAAGTAATGAGGACTTTCCAGACTAAAGACTGGTCAAGGTTATTTTACCATTACACCGGGTAATAACGTCCATCCCATGCCCTGCTATCATTCCAGTACTCCATGTGTCTCCTCTCTTTTACAGGGTGCACATGTTGGCGGTGAGCTGTGATGTCTGATGATACGTGTCTCTATACAAACTGTTGCCAGTGGCAGCCGATATGGTGTGGGAGAATTAAATGAATGCTATAGAGCAGGGATCACCAATAGGTGGACCGCAGTCTGGACCCAAACGCCATTGTCTCCAGACCTGGACCTATAAACAAAAAATATGTTAAAAAAAATTGAAATCTTTATTTCCATATGGGGTTTTACTAAGAATCATTTTTATTGTTATGAACAGTAATATTGTGCTTGATATTTGTTTGATAACACCTCTATGACTACAATATCTTTGTTCTGTATCACTCTGTACTGTACACACCAGCAGCTAACAGTAACAATGATACATAATATTCATTTATTCTCTCAAATGTCATCCTGCACTACCTTCCATTGCTTATATAACATGCTGTGACAATTTGCCTTTCTGTGTTTGATTATTATTATTTTGTTAGAGGTGCCAGCCATGTCTCTCTCCTGGTATTTAAGATTGGTCAGTCACGTTTAGTTTCAGTTGTAGTTTTCTTTGTTTAATGTTTAAATTAAATTACACAAAGCAATGCACACAAATCAAAATTGCAAAAATGGACCCCCATACAATTCAATTAAATTCAGTATTGTCCAAAATCACAAATTACAAATTTTCCTCAGAGGGCTTTACAATCTGTACACATACGACATCCCTGACCTTTGACCTCACATCGGATGAGGAAAAACTCCCCAAAAATAACCTTTGACAGGGAAAAAAGGGAAGAAACCTTCAGGAGAGCAACAGAGGAGGATCCCTCTCCCCGGATGGACAGAAGAATAGATGTCATGTGACCAGATGAACAGAGTTACAGAGTTACATAAACACATTACATGAATATGACAATGTATGAATAATTAGTACTAGGCATGGACTACGATCCAGACCTCCACAATCCATGAAACAGAAGGAGATAGAGAGGAGAGGGGCGCATCAGTAGGGCCATGGCAGGAGGCAGGAGGCAGGGCCACAGAGGCAGGAGGCATCGCAATAGAGGCCGGACCAATGAGGCCAGGCCTTTGAGGCAGGAGGCACAGAGAAGGAGGCAGGGCCATTGGGAAGGAGGCCAGGGACTGGATGCAGGAATCAGGGGCAAGGTGTCAGGACCTAGGAGCCCAAACCAGCTTCAGACACAGCCAGGTCCAATGGCCCCTATGAGGCGAGAAGGCACAAAGACTCCAGGGAAGAAATAAAGTTAGTGCAGAGCAGCTAATACAGGAGTAATGTCTTTTTTCTTAGTTTGTGTGAGTACACGAGCTGCAGCATTCTGGATCAACTGGAGGGATTTAAGAGACTTATTAGAGCAGCCTGATAATAAGGAGTTGCAGTAATCTAGTCTAGAAGTAACAAACGCGTGAACCAGCTTTTCTGCATCTTTTTGAGACAAGATGTGCCTGATTTTTGAAATGTTACATAGATGAAAAAATGCAATCCTTGAGATTTGCTTAACGTGGGAGTTAAAGGACAAGTTGGTCCAAGCTGGTTGGTCTCCTCTGGTTTGATCCATAGATATAATTGAGTATCATCTGCATAGCAATGAAGGTTTATGGAGTGTTTCCTGATAATGTTGTCCAAAGGAAGCATATATAAGGTAAATAAAATTGGTCCAAGCACAGAACCTTGTGGAACTCCGTGATTAACGTTGGTGGTCATTGAGGCTTCATAGTTTATGTTGAGCATATTTGTATATATGGGTAGCAAAGCCATGTTAAATAGCCTATGCAGTAACGTCACATGAGAACGTGTGTGCCTGCGTGCACTGGGATGCTATTGTGCGCATGTGCAGAATAAACTTTGTGAATTCCCAGACCAACGAGACGATGGTTGTCTGTTGTTTTTCTCACGTGAATGCTAGCTACTAGGAGCTACTAGCTAACCAATTTGGTGACTGTAAAACGATAGACTGCAGCAGGAATGTCTAACGCTACAGGTTACAAATACAAATTGAGATCGATTTGACTTAGCGCGGTACCTGAAATGCCAATCGACTGATCCAGTCTGTAATAGGATGTCATGATCAATGGTGTCAAACACAGCACTAAGGTCTAACAAGACCAGTACAGAGATGAGTCCTTTATCAGCACTAAGGTCTAACAAGACCAGTACAGAGATGAGTCCTTTATCAGCACTAAGGTCTAACAAGATCAGTACAGAGATGAGTCCTTTATCAGCACTAAGGTCTAACAAGACCAGTCCAGAGATGAGTCCTTTATCAGCACTAAGGTCTAACAAGACCAGTACAGAGATGAGTCCTTTATCAGCACTAAGGTCTAATAATACCAGTACAGAGATGAGTCCTTTATCAGCACTAAGGTCTAATAATACCAGTACAGAGATGAGTCCTTTATCAGCACTAAGGTCTAACAAGACCAGTACAGAGATGAGTCCTTTATCAGCACTAAGGTCTAACAAGACCAGTACAGAGATGAGTCCTTTATCAGCACTAAGGTCTAACAAGACCAGTACAGAGATGAGTCCTTTATCAGCACTAAGGTCTAACAAGACCAGTACAGAGATGAGTCCTTTATCAGCACTAAGGTCTAACAAGACCAGTCCAGAGATGAGTCCTTTATCAGCACTAAGGTCTAACAAGACCACTACATAGTGTTGTAGCGTTTAGCGTTAGCATTCAGCCACCGTAGTGAGTCAGGGGAATCTGTGTGGTGGAACGGGCTCAAAAGTCATGATGTCATTGTATTAGCTTCACTGGTCAACGATGTTTTGTTGCCAAGGCAGCCAACCCTGGAAATGTTTCTTATATACAAATCCCTGTTTTGCTTAACTTGTTATTGACACTAAATGCTTACTGTACTATATTAAAATGCCAGTTTTGTCTCGCTGAATGTTATTGTGTATCACACTGAGCTTTTAGATCACTAACAGCAGGTCACTTGGAAGTCAATACGCAGAAGAATGATATGCATGTATGTACAGTAACTTTATTTGTGTAGCAAAAACATAAATGTCCTGTACATCTCTGCTCTTTTTGTTTAAAGTTCATATGGCCAAGAAAACAAAGAGTGATATGCTCCTTCCTGCATCTGCTTAGTTGGCACCGTAGATGGTAGCTCCTCCCATCATCAGTGTATGAATGGGTGAATGATGACATAGAAAAGAGAGATACATGAACAAGATTAACAGAAGGTGCCCCCAGTAAACCATTGTTATGGTGATCCCCAAATGTACTGATGTCATTTTGTCTATAAAAAAGTCCATAATCCAAGGATTAAACCATTAACATGCCTGGAATAAACATGGCAAACATGGTGTACCAACATGTGGTTGCATTTAGTTACTAAATGCTGTATAGTAGGCCTACATGAATAGCACTTCCCTCTGTTGCAATATTGATCGATCAGTAAGCTGCCACAAATTAAACAAGCAGTTCATAAGATTCAATCAAAATATGGCAATTACTTAAAAAAATAAAATAATAATAATAATAAAAATAATGGCTCAATGGTTTGTTGAGCCATTATGCCCATCTCTATATTGCATTAGACACATACTTATAATGTATAGTCATAGCTTTATAAGAATAATTACAAAAGATTATCACATATTAAATAATGACGTATTAGTTCAAGTATAATAACATAATTCCATCCTCACCAGGTTTTGACTGGTCCTTACATAGATTTAATGATAAATTATATATATATATATATATATGCCAGTGGCACATTATAATGCATAAGAACAGTGATAGTAATGCATTATAATCTTTTTATAATACAACTATGTGAATAATGATAAATCATGATCCCTGCTAAACAAATATCAGTTGCTGATCAGTAATTTCTATTCTCATGATATTTTATCTTTAAGTTGTGGAAATGTATCATATTGTACTTCTGTCTTTATTATGTTGAGCTCACAAACTAACTCTTGGCGTCTGGCTCCATCAGAAGAGGAATTATTTTAAGTGTCTGTACGATAAGCACAGTATTTGTAATTGCTTATAACTCTATTTATACAGTGCTATAAGCAAATTATAAAGTACGCATTATAGAAAAAGGTATCCCAGAATGTGCCAAATATTGATTAGTAAGGAAGTGTAGTGAGGAAATATAAACATTAGGCATAAACATATAATATATCTGTTTAGAATTTGGTCTGCATGTAATTAAAAATAATAAACAACATGGTCTTATTTCAGCATCTTCAGACAAATCTGCCACATGATTTTAAGGCAAAAATGAAGTCAGACTGTTTGCTCAAATTTGAATACATTTGTGATTTTGAGGATATATAGTACCTGTCTGTTAATACAGCAGCAACTTGTGAAATAATTCAGAAATAGTCATTTTATATAGCGTCTCCTATTTGTGTCTAAAGAGGCTCAAAGAATCCACTGACCAATACTCATCTTGTGTACACACATACACACAGGAAGCCATTCAATATGAATTGTTGTGATGTAATTACTTTTCATTTGATGTGAAAAATTATTCAAAGTCAATGAGACGGAAAGTGTTCCGCAGTCTATCACAGGAACTGGCATTGTTTACTTCCCTCCAACACATCATTGGCTCTATCTCGCAGTCACAATGATTCTCTCTGTCTAACTGTCATCCACGTTTCACAGCAGTGGATCACAGCACGCCTCATTTAACTCGACAGCAGCGTGCGCATGCGCGTGTGCACGTTTATGTTTCTGCTGCTGCATCGGGTCTGTTCTCTATCTCTTTCCTTTGGATGTCAGCTGGTGTTACAAGATACATCTCCCTCGTCTTGAGCTGGTTGAGAAACATCCTTGTGTTATTATATTATAGTATATTATGTGATACCCCATTTACACAGTGTTATTATATTATAGTATATTATGTGATACCCCATTTACAGTGTTATTATAATATAGTATATTATGTGATACCCCATTTACACAGTGTTATTATATTATAGTATATTATGTGATACCCCATTTACACCGTGTTATTATAATATAGTATATTATGTGATACCCCATTTACACCGTGTTATTATAATATAGTATATTATGTGATACCCCATTTACACAGTGTTATTATAATATAGTATATTATGTGATACCCCATTTACACCGTGTTATTATAATATAGTATATAATAATAATATATACAAAACACATTATTATAATATAGTATATTATGTGATACCCCATTTACACCGTGTTATTATAATATAGTATATATTAATTTTGTATTTGTAGTTTATGATGAGGGGACGTTTCCTCTGCAAAATGAATCCCAATAGACCAAAATAGCCGTGCCATTCATTTGAAGACATTTGTGTTTTGCACATTAAACCTTTTGAAATGTTTTGGGTACAATGTGGCTCCTGAATACCTTTGTTCTCAATCCGTCTCCTTGCAGTGTGCCTTGGGGTCCGGCATGAACCCGGATCGTTTGGGTTATTTCACAGGATGCGACTGAAGATGTTATCTTCTGTGCTCTTCACATCTAAACATCATCATTGACCTTAAAAACATTTGTATCCAACAGTGATCACATTTGTGGGGTCATTTGCTTATGTTGCCAGAACTGTCAGTCAAATCTGATCAAACCAAACCCATACTGGCCTTCCATGCTTGTTTTGGAGTGTTTAACTTGAAACTAATAAAACCAACGAAAAAACATTAATATATCTAATTAATATATCAATCAATCAATCGGTTGAAAGGAGTAATTGTATAAGAAGCCCGATTGGATCGGACAAACCCTTCAGAAGGGGCCGATCAGAACTGGCTCCATGACATCTGTACAGTTTGGCAAAGATCTATGAAAAGAAGCTCCACCTCAGCTCCTTCCACAGCAAAGAGTAGACCATCTAGCACCTGAGTCCACCTCATGGATGTACCGCGCTGAAGGCGGGGCCCCATTCATTCATATCAAAGTTGCTCAGTGGGGCTTGAATGGTTCCACGGCCGAGTATAACATCCAGCGCACTAGCGTTTGCATTAACCCTCCCGGCCTCCCGGCCTCCTCCCGGCCTCCCAGCCTCCTCCCGGCCTCCTCCCGCCTCCCGGCCTCCCGGCCTCCCGGCCTCCCGGCCTCCCGGCCTCCTCCCAGCCTCCTCCCGGCCTCCTCCCAGCCTCCTCCCGGCCTCCTCCCGGCCTCCCGGCCTCCTCCCGGCCTCCTCCCGGCCTCCTCCCAGCCTCCTCCCGGCCTCCTCCCAGCCTCCTCCCGGCCTCCCGGCCTCCCGGCCTCCTCCCGGCCTCCTCCCGGCCTCCTCCCGGCCTCCTCCCGGCCTCGGCTCGCTCACATGAGTTCATTATGCCGAACTTTGGATTTACCTATAAAACTAAAAAGTCCTGCATTCAAAACTTGACTTAAAAAGTATTCGTAAGTTGTAGTGCAGTGAAATATGTGATTAACATAATATGGAAATACTCAAACAAAGTACAAGTACCTCAATATTGTACTAATGTACAGTACTTTAGTAGCTGAGCATTGGCTCGGCTCACTCCCGTCTCAGACCGTTTATCCAATAGATCTGAAATCCTCTTCAAGCTGCTATTGAATGACTATTGTTCATCTATTCTAGGTTGAATATGTGTATTTGTCTGTTGTCCTTGTCAGCGTTGGCTCTGATGAAGAAACAGTACTGTTGGGGTGCTGGTCTGTCACACCACTTCACTTCCATCCTTTTCAGGGTGAAGTGGATCTGAGAAACACTTGATTCAGCTGCACATTGTTGGAAGAAGCCCTTTTGGTCATCCAGATCACATTTTGAATGTTGATACCAGTTGGAAATGGAGCCTACACTGGTGTCAGAGAGCAGACACAGCTGGAAACCAGAAGCTGAACTTCTGGAACCTGAAGGTTAACAAAGTGGACATCAGATGACGTGATGGCTCGGATGAAAAAGAGCACAATGCACTTAGAGAAAGGGTTTCAGTTTGTATGTTTAACACATAGATTGCTGTCTCCTCCTGGTTGTTTGAACACATTTAGTGGGACTGCAGTGTTCGCCGCTGTCCACCTGATGGCAGTATGACTCCAGCTCTGGAGCGTCCACTAAATCCTCCCTCTTTGTTCTCCTGCCAATTCCTCCTCTCCTGCTGCCTTCTTTTTCTTACGTCTATGAGAGGAGAGAAAAAGAGAAGAAAAAACTATCCCCGGGTTAAAATAAATAGCCTTTCACAGTTAATTTAATTGACTATTTTGTACAGAATCGAGGTAATTCCGCCTCGGCTGCAATAGCAAACAAGAATAGCATTGCCTTGGCAATCAGTCAGCACGCAAACAGAGAAAGGCTTTAATCTGCTTCTATCACAGAGGAGCCACGGAGGAAGTTTGTTCAGACACTGGGAGGCACCTGTTTTCTTAATTGTTGTAACATCTCTGCAGAGGAAAAACACACCCTCAGTGGAGCAAAGGATGTAACATATTGTACATTCAGCAAGAGGAGTTAGAGCACCGCAGAGAGTAAAGGACAGCGGGATGAGTGATGTGAAACATATGCTTTATGATACTATTTATTGCATTACTCAAACATTGGTTTATATATGTGGGCCTACAGCGTCAGTTCCCTCATTAAGATCCTTCATCAGGGGCCGTTATGATACTGTAACTATGACATTGTGATTATGTAAGAGTAAACATCTCTTAACTTTTCTTTGTTAATTTGAGCATTTAAGGTGTGAAATACTCTCTTTGTGTAATTTCAGAGGTTCAGAGTTGAGGTCAGTGTCCAGAAGTAGTCCTTTTCCTCCAGTCTCTAACTTCTTTATCATCTTTCTCTCCTGCTGGGTGGATGCATGTGTGTGTGTGTGTGTGTGCGTGTGTGTGTGTGTGTGTGTGCGTGTGTGTGTGTGTGTGTGTGTCTGTGTGCGTGTGCGTGTGTGTGTGCGTGTGTGTGTGTGTGTGCGTGTGTGTGTGTGTGTGTGTGTGTGTGTGTGTGCGTGTGTGTGTGTGTGTGTGTGTGTGTGTGCGTGTGTGTGTGTGTGTGTGTGTGCGTGTGTGTGTGTGTGTGTGTGTGTGTGTGTGTGTGTGTGTGTGTGTGTGTGTGTGTGTGTGTCCGTCCCCCAGTGTATGCCTGTGAAACAGAGAGCATGTCCGTTGGAGGTGTTGCTGTTCTCGCCTGTCCTGCTACCTCCAGCTGCGTGTCTACCGCCCCCCGCAGGCTGGCAGAGGTTACCCCATGCTGACCTGTTTAATTGTCTGCCTGTCCCAGGGCCCACCGATGAGTGTGTGTGTGTGTGTGTGTGTGTGTGTGTATGTGTGTGTGTGTTCCCGCTGCGTCGAGCAGGACAAGGGCGACAACATACACACACACACACACACACACACACACACACAAGATGCACACAAGAAGTAGGAGCATTCTAAAAACCAACAACCACACCGTCTCTGTGCGACACTGCCACACACACATTGTAAGTGTGTGTCCCATTAAAAAGTGCTTACATCAAGGAAGTCTGCCTGTTGTTTTGAGAGAAACAAGTGCACTCTCCCACCCACAGATTCAGGAACTGTAGCTTCACACGGGATGCTATGGACGTGGTCTTCTAATGACAGGAACTCTGCTTCTGGATTTATCTGCATCAAACTACAGTTTGTAGAAGCATGGTAAGCATGGTTTACAGATGGAAAATCAAATCATTGAAGCTAGCGTGTGGTCATCCTGTACATGTTACAGGATGGAGCTGATACAGTATGTGCATATATGTACATATGTATGCACATATCAGTAACTGAAACGCCTGGATGAGTCATGGACAGTAAAGACACAATGTGCCACACAATGAAAAAGATCCCTCAGCAGCTCAAACGTCTCCTCCTCCTCTCAGGATGCAGCGACATGCCAGATATCACTGGGACATGTGTGTTATGATCACTGTCTTTTCTCACACGATGAAAGAATGGATAGTAGTTGTGAAGAGCATGACAAGTATTTATCAGCAAATGTGGTAATTGTGCAAATGATACTTATTGTTCAGCATCCATACTGCATGTGCACCAAGGAACAACTCCATGTGTCTTACAGTTGTTGATCCATAATTATCTGAGTGGGTTTTGAGTCTCACACGGGAATGCCAAATGTCATCCATGATGGAATATGAAATAGGATCGAATTCATTTTTAAAATAGTTACACATCAAGTGAATACAAATATATAACCAAATAATTCTGCAGACAACCCACCAGGTGTAAGACGTCCAGGGAGCAGGTGACCAAAGAGGTATCACAAGAAGTAGTTCTGTTTAGGTCTGCTTAGGCCTACTTAGGTCTGCTTAGGTCTGCTTAGGCCTGTTTAGGTCTGTTTAGGTCTGCTTAGGCCTGTTTAGGTCTGCTTAGGTCTGTTTAGGCCTGTTTAGGTCTGCTTAGGTCTGTTTAGGTCTGCTTAGGTCTGTTTAGGTCTGCTTAGGTCTGCTTAGGTCTGCTTAGGCCTGTTTAGGTCTGCTTAGGTCTGTTTAGGTCTGCTTAGGCCTGCTTAGGTCTGCTTAGGTCTGCTTAGGCCTGTTTAGGTCTGCTTAGGTCTGCTTAGGTCTGCTTAGGCCTGTTTAGGTCTGCTTAGGTCTGTTTAGGTCTGCTTAGGCCTGCTTAGGTCTGCTTAGGTCTGCTTAGGCCTGTTTAGGTCTGCTTAGGTCTGCTTAGGTCTGCTTAGGCCTGTTTAGGTCTGCTTAGGTCTGTTTAGGCCTGCTTAGGCCTACTTCAGCCTGCTTAGGTCTGTTTAGGTCTGTTTAGGTCTGCTTAGATACATATCAAAATAATGGCCTCCAATCCACAGCACTGTGAATGTGGGATATCTCTTTGGAGCATTAATATCTGCCCCTCTGCGTCCTCTATTCACTGGTTACAGCCTAGTTTATGAATGGAGTAGCAACCGTAGTCCACAAAACCAAAACCACCTCAAGTGAAGTTCAGGGAAACTGAGGGATTCGAACCTGTGACTTTAAAAGAATCCGGTGACTGAAGAAGCTCCGACCTGTTGACCTTATTGGGCTGGAAGATTCCACATCCGAGTGACAGCAGAGTTATAATAAGCAGGTACTTCAGTAGATCGTTGTCTTGGAAATCGAATAAGTTGATCCGTGTTATGTCTGTACATGTTTGTGTTACTGAGATATTATGATCAAGATCCGAGAAGGGCCCATAGACTATATATAGGAAATGGGAGGAGTCATCTCGACCATATTAGGAGAGCGGAGGAGTGACGTAGTAACAATGAACCCATCTTTACAATTTGAAGATGACTGGACTTTTTAAAATAAAAAACCCACAAAAGACGCCACAGCAAACAAGAGACTTGGCCGCAAATCACATGAAGAAGTATAGTGTAGATTAATATGAGATGTATACTTTGTGTCATGGTGGAGGAGTGGATCCTTGAGCTGGGGGCGGATCAGAGATGCTCAGCCACCTCAGGGCAACACGGGGCATCCGGATGAACTGCAGGCCAGGGAGGGAGGCTGACATGTTTCTGAGCTGTGTGTGTGTGTGTGTGTGGGAGCGTGGAGATCATGGGTGTGTGGGGGCTATTAGTGGGAGGTGTGTGACTTGGGGGGTGGTAGTGGTTGCGGTAGGGTGGATACTGCGGGATGGTGTGTGTGTGTGTGTGTGTGTGTGTGCCTTTGCACTCCCATGCCAGCCCCCAGGCCGGCCCCATAGTAATTACACACTCCAGTGGCTGGACTGGGAGGGAAATTGAAGGCCTGGGCAGGAGGCCCCAGCTGCCTCAGTCTCCCTCCCCATCAGCCTGCTGCTGATTGAGCTTGCCTAACACACACACACACACACACACACACACACACACACACACACACATATATATATATATATATATATATACACTCTGAGATAGCCATGCCCACACATGCCCACTTTCACTCTATTTCACTTATGCATACACAAGCACTGTCTCACTCTCTCACTCTCTCTCTCTCTCTCTCTCTCTCTCTCTCTCACTCTCTCTCTCACCCACAAATACACACACACACACACTCACACACACACACACACTCCAATCCTCAGAGGAAATTCTGCTTTGTGTTGCGGTAATGAGATTCTCACACACCCGGCTTTTCTTTCTTCTTTTTTTCTTCTTCTTTTTTTCCAGCGCTGGCCAATGAAGGGTGGGACTGAGTGACTGAGGGGCTGGTGTTCACGTGTGTGTGCATGCATGTGTACAGTATGTGTGTATTTGTTTGAAGGTGGTATGAGCTCATCCAGCTTCTCTTCTCGATGATGACATCCTTAAATCCAAATGCCTTCTTCTCCTCCTCCATCATCCTGACTGAGGAGGTTCAGGTGGCACGGTGAAAAAATGAAAAATGAAAAATAAGTAAAAAGACAAAAAAGAAAACAGCATGGCTTTCATTGATTACCTTGCCGAGTTTTTAAAGGTTTGTAAAGCTCCATCATGTGTCTGTGCTGAAAAGGCCTGGTCTGCACCCAAGGACTGTCATTCCTGATCAAGACAGGAACATTGGAGGGGGGGGCTTCAGGGTGGGTCTGTTTCACAGCAAAATTGGCATTTGTTCCTCATCAGTCTCTTTCCTTGTCTGTCACACAAACACCAATGCCGGCTCTCTCTTACTACCCGGCAGCACTGAGCTCATTGGAGTGTTTGAAAGCCTGATACTCAGGTTTGGACTGAAGCTGCCACGTTCCATTCCACCACAGCTAGTCACAGTCAGAATGAGTATTGGCTCTCTTTTCTACGGCACGTGATGCAGGTTAGTCCTTCTTACAGTTCAATGAAATGTTACGTTCACGGTCTCTGAGACAAAAATATCTATTCAAGGTAATAGCAGAATGTGTGGAATGTTCACAGGAGCTGACAGTGGCTGATCATATGCACCTGCATTTACATCCTAAAACTCCTGCTATGACACAGACCAGTGCAGCGCTCCGAGCCCAATAAACAATCACTGCAGTTATACGCTCATGAAACAGGAGTGAATATACTTGGCTTGTGTCTTAACGCGCCAGGCGGTACGCGGCCTGATTCAAATAGAGTGCACGTGTTCTGTCAGCGGTGCACGAGCCCAACGATTGAAAAACAAAGCCCACTGTGTGTAGACGAAACACTTATTCTCCATTTCACATTTCCCTCATTAAAACTTTCCCAAAGTAACAATTGGCAAACACCTCCAAGTATTCAGCATGTTCACGGAGTCAACAAGACTTTTGCTTCCAATGAAATCTGCAGTATAAAAGTCAATGTGTGAAGACTTCAGTCCTTAAAGCATCATGCATATGTGTCTGTAAAATAGAGGGATGGTTTTAAAAAACATATCGTAAAAATGGCTTTATGATTGCAACAAATAAGCCTTTTAGCATCTTTATGCAAATCAAATCTACTTTATGCTAAACTTTCTTTTCCTGCATAAACAGAAATTGTGTATACATGTACATTAATACAAATAAAATATTCATGGTAATACATGGATTCAGCATCCCTTGTATGCAGGTTGGCTATGTAAACACAGTGTGTGTTATGTTCATATAGAAAATAAAAGCAGAAAACACTTGTTGGTCTCCTCGCTACAGAGCTTGTCACTATGGCTTTGATGAAGTCACTTCATTCCCTCTCCTCCTTCTTCCCCGGCTCTGCATGCGGCAGTGGGCGTGGAGGGCGTGGAGGGCGTGGAGGGTGTGGAGGGTGTGGAGGGCGTGGAGGGCGTGGAGGGCGTGGAGGGCGTGGAGGGTGTGGAGGGCGTGGAGGGCGTGGAGGGTGTGGAGGGCGTGGAGGGCGTGGAGGGCGTGGAGGGCGTGGAGGGCGTGGAGGGCGTGGAGGGCGTGGAGGGCGTGGAGGGCGTGGAGGGCGTGGAGGGCGTGGAGGGCGTGAAGGGTGTGGAGGGTGTGGAGGGCGTGGAGGGTGTGGAGGGTGTGGAGGGCGTGGAGGGCGTGGAGGGTGTGGAGGGCGTGGAGGGCGTGGAGGGCGTGGAGGGCGTGGAGGGTGTGGAGGGCGTGGAGGGTGTGGAGGGCGTGGAGGGTGTGGAGGGTGTGGAGGGCGTGGAGGGTGTGGAGGGCGTGGAGGGCGTGGAGGGGGTGGAGGGTGTGGAGGGTGTGGAGGGTGTGAAGGGTGTGGAGGGCGTGGAGGGTGTGGAGGGCGTGGAGGGTGTGGAGGGCGTGGAGGGCGTGGAGGGGGTGGAGGGTGTGGAGGGTGTGGAGGGTGTGAAGGGTGTGGAGGGCGTGGAGGGTGTGGAGGGTGTGGAGGGCGTGGAGGGCGTGGAGGGCGTGGAGGGGGTGGAGGGTGTGGAGGGTGTGGAGGGTGTGAAGGGTGTGGAGGGCGTGGAGGGTGTGGAGGGTGTGGAGGGCGTGGAGGGTGTGGAGGGGGTGGAGGGTGTGGAGGGTGTGGAGGGTGTGAAGGGTGTGGAGGGCGTGGAGGGTGTGGAGGGTGTGGAGGGTGTGGAGGGCGTGGAGGGTGTGGAGGGCGTGGAGGGTGTGGAGGGCGTGGAGGGCGTGGAGGGCGTGGAGGGTGTGGAGGGTGTGGAGGGTGTGAAGGGTGTGGAGGGTGTGGAGGGCGTGGAGGGTGTGGAGGGCGTGGAGGGTGTGGAGGGCGTGGAGGGTGTGGAGGGTGTGGAGGGTGTGGAGGGCGTGGAGGGCGTGGAGGGTGTGGAGGGTGTGGAGGGCGTGGAGGGTGTGCGGCGTGGACCAGGCAGATTGTGCTGTGTGTCGGAGGTGTTACTGGAGGAGGAGAGGGAGGCTGTTGCTTTGAGGATTCGGCCCGCTCGCCTCGGCTGCCGGGCTCTTTGAAGCTGTTCGATGACCGCACAGGGCAACATCACTGCGGGTTGGGGGAGACTGGTGGGGGGGGGGGGGGGAGTATGGAAGCCTGTCATTTGTATACAGCTGTTTCTTTCATCTTGTCCAGCTCCCCTGCTCCTCCTCCTCCTCCTCCTCCTCCTCCTCCTCCTCCATCTCTTCCTCTCCTCTCTCCTCTTCTATTCCTCTGTAGCGTTGCTTTGCACCATCTCCAGACCCCTTCAAGCTCTTTAAAGAAGTTGTGTGCTGCAGCCAGGTGAGCGACATCATTGTGTAAGATCATTAGGATCAAACCAAAGAGTAGGATTTGATGCATCTATTATGTCGCTCTGTGATAGAACACAATAGGAGCCTCAGTCCAGTAAGGACAGAAAACCATGCTGGAATTATTATTTTAGTAATATGGCTGGTATTACTAGAAAGGTGTGTATGCATCTGCTGAAATGCCAATACATCGCTGCAGCACACCAATGGTCAACCAGCTCACACTGGCTGGAGGTTGATCAGCAAGGTGTTGTTTTGTATGTAATCACAGTTTTATGAAGTGAACCTGGAACTATTCATCATTCACTGAAGAGATTACTCCTTTGTTTACAGTCGTGTGCTCTTTTGTCAACGGCAATGCAGACCGATTAGAAACCAAATTATTCAGCTTTGACCTTCCAACCACAGTTTTCCTGTTCAATGAGGTATTAACACCAAAATGATGGGTTTGATTACTTTTTAAAAATGTTCTCTGTTCAAGCTTGAAAAACACACAATGTAAAGTAACAACGTGAATAAATGATGACCTGCGCTTACAATACAAGGACACAAACAGCGCTCTCCTGGGTGAAAGTGTCTGATCATCCTGTGGTGATCTGAATGCTGCAGAAAGGATTCCTTGCTAAACTAGAGTGGAATATTAGAGAAATGTGTCATATTTAATATGTAGTTCCCTCTTGCGCTTGAACAGAGAAGTTGTAAATGTTTAATTATTATGGGCTCCTCTCCTTAATTATCTTGTGAGTGTGTCTATGAACAGCTTCCAGCCTGAAACCTACTGACAGCCTTCATTCACACTCACCAGTACAAACTGACACCTGAGCTTGTATTCCGTTGCTCACACAGCTGTAACATCCGTCTTTGTTTGTAAAAAAAGAAAACTGCAGTTTGTCAAATGGCCACTTGAGGCTCCAAAAGGGAGTCAAAATATAATGGTCAACTTTAGAGCAGATATAAACGTGATGAAAGCCTGCAACAAAGAAAAAAACCTTTTGGTATCCATAGCTAATATCCCCGTTTATGAGTGTATTTTTTCATTACTCACCCATTTAAATGATATAAAGGTTTAAAGTTATGGATAATTAAGGGATATCTGCTTTGAGTGACAGCTGGGTGTCACCTCTTGGCCGTGTTTGTGGTGGTCATGCAGCTGTTCTCCCCAGTGGGTCTAGTGCGCTGTGCAGACACCGCCAAATGTTCACTTTAAATCTTTTTCTTTGGGTAATTTACAAATCTAGTTATTTTAATGTTCAAATGTGCTCAGGAAGAACGTCAAATGAAAATGCATAATTTAATGACCTACGTTTGATTATTACCGCGCTGATCATGACACATCTGGCAGAGACAAACGTGTTGTTCTAACGTTCCCTCTGAAGCTGTCAAACGAAACATTTATTGGGGAGACAACTCCATTAAAAGCGTCCCATGTTATGTTTTTTTCTCATTGGTTTGGGAACAGAAGGCCATGAAAAACGATGGAGAACCAATGCGTTACATGAAGCCGTTCTCCTCTCATTTTATTGTCCCACTGGAATCAGATCCATATTTACCGTAACATTTTTTATGTGTAATTAACTCTTCAGTTCCCGCATACAGGTAAACCAAAATCAAGCGAACACAAAAACATGATGCCACAGGTAAAAGGTAACAAACGTTCTCCGTTCTAACAAATGTCTCATGTTCTAATGCAGATGAATAACAGAGAGATGTGGTCTTTTGTCCATCACAGCGCTCGCTCTGAAACACTTGACAACCCCTCTGTTCTCGCCGCTCTACACACGGGCCACATATGCCTTGATGTGTTGCTACACCAATTAGCAGCAATTAGCACGAGCCCACTGAGCACCTGCGCTTGGAGCGCCAGCATCTGGGCTGCATTATCAGAAGTATGTTGTTGCTGGAACACTGCAGCATCCCACCGGGCTCTCCTCTGTCCCGGGGGGTCCCGCTCCCAGGTGCAATGTGCTGTGTTTCCTTGTGCCGCAAAGAACGTCATGCGGAACGTATCAATCCAAATTATTTAATATACCTCTCTTGTTTTATAGGCATCCCCCGACATCAGTCAAACATCTATTCTCTGTCTATTCATCTATTCACCTATGAATGAGTTCCCCCAGCTCGGTGCCGTGTTGTTGTAAATGATTGTTTTGCATTGAGTTTCCCGAGTTGAGCGACTGCCCTGTACAAACAGGCCGGGTGGTTGTTATTTCAGCGCTGACGCCCGGCTCACCAGACACAGAGGGCAGGGTATCGATCGGCTGTCGCCGAGCATGCAAAGCAGCCGTCTGAAGGAGACACGGAAAGTCAGGCAGTTCGGAGAGGAGAGAGAGCACGAGGAGCAGAGCAGGGGAGGTGTGGAGGCTCCAGAAGTGAGGTGGAGAATACTGACTCGGAAAAGATGGAGTTCGGGCTGCACTGGGAACGGTTGTGAGGGCACTGATCCACACTCATGGCCATGCTGGGGGAATAAAGAGCAGCCAGAACGTGAAGGACAGGCTCACAGTCCCCCTTCTTAGTGCGTTGTGCTATTAGTTGGAATAGGGCGTGGCAGTCAGGTACAGCACATGGCCGGCTCTGAATGTCGTGGTTTCTCCACAAACCGTCACAAAAGCATTCAATGGCGATTTCTGTCATATGCAATTAATGTGTTATTCCTTCTGTACACATGACATCTATTGTACTTCTGTCCATCCAGATAGAGGGATGCTCTTTCTACCCTTTTTCTCCCCGTTAAAGTTATTTATTTAAAGGTTGTGAGGTTGTGATTTTGGGCGATACATAACAAATTGAATTGAATTAAATTGAATTGAATTACATGCAGGCCCGCTAATTATTTGGTGAGGTTTCGGAGACATAGAAACATAGGCTGCTTGACCATTTAATAGCCTGGGTCATTTCATGTATAGAATCTGTGTTGTGGCTTCATAACATTGATTTCTACCAACCGCTCTATGAGAGAAGTTTGAGTTCAAGCACATTGGATGAGTGTGCATGTGTGTGCATGTGTTTCCTCCTGTCTGCCCTTTGTGGGCAGCACGGTGGGCTCACTTTAAGATGGCGTTGATGAGGGCAGTGCATTTACTACTTAAACATTACACACATTGATATCACATGGATGTGAACTGCAGTGCATTTGTCATCTTTTCTTTTTGGCAACATGATTGAGTTTTGCATAATTGTGAATACATGGTGTTCAAACATCAAAGCATGAACAGCTTCTGAGAATTTTATATTAATATTCTAATTCCTTTGTCTTTTTATTGCAGTTTGTGTGGAGGTTACAAACCAACTTCAATCACTTTAATAAGTAATAATCTGTACAAAGAGTGCAATATTGGAATGATTAAAAATGAGCTTGGATGAAGAAAAAAAACAGGTATGCAGATAAATAATTAGACATAAAACACAAACCGAATAAAAGATAATGAAGTCATAATATCATATTATTTTAGATCATTCAAAGTAACTGAATCATCAAAAGATGGATTCAGGTTTTCAGCTTTTTTCAAAGCTCTTTATAAAGCAATTTGATAACGATAGGAGAGTTATTTACTATCCTGTAATGGATAATAACGATGCCTGCTATGTTGCCAATGCTTTGCTATCTTAAAGTATGACCATTTCTCTGGCACACGCTATAAGCTATTCAAAGTATTCAGTGTGTCCTCCTCATAATGCTGCATTTACACAATCAAGGGAGACTTCAATACTCCATTGAAACCCAGAATGCTCTACCAGAATGACATATTCAGGGTTTTCAATAACGTGGCAACATTGGCCGGCTTATTTTCAGTCTAATTTACTGGTCTGATCCATGTCCTCACAAGCTGAAACTCATCACTGCAGCGAGAACACTGGGAAGGTGTTGAATCACAACACTCACCGGCTGGTGTTCACACCTTGTCCCATCACACCAACAACGACTGGAATATACAAATATGACGGATCTGGCTCCATTTATGCCAATCACAGCCATGCGATGATGAACACTGGCATCGAACCACAACAAGGAAACACACTGAACACAACTCTGACTGTTTAGACATTTCTTATTGATAGGAAACTGTTATCAATAACAAATGTCAATATTGATTTGACATTTGTTAAGATTTGGAAATGTTGATGCTGAATTGTAACTTTAATGCAAACTATTTGACTGACTAATTTACAAGTTTCCAAACTAACAAATTGACGCATAACAGTGTTATAGTGCAATATTGTTTCTGCTCATTCTGTAAAGACAATACACACAATACACACAACCACACACACAGGTAGCAGAACAGATATATTTTTATTTTATTTTAATACGATATGATTCTGTTTGAACCACTTATTACCACTTGCTGTGCTCAATCTGCAGAAAAGCAAATATGAATAACAGTTTGATTCAATTGCTCTTCAAAATACATATTTTTTGGCGCTATATTGCCGTCATTTGTTGTAAACCCGTATCGGCCCGATCCCAACCCGATCCCGAAGTCTGAGGGTTTAGGCCTGTACCACTGTCAAATCTTAACATGATTGACGGCTCTCACAAATATGTTCAGCCCGTTATGAACACTCTCAGTATGTCTGCTGTTCTCCTTCACCTGCTAACCCCTGCACCCTCCCCTCCACTACATGACTCACTCCTCATGTTAGGTGTCATTTAAGTGTGTTAGCAATTCAAACGCTCTGAATTCTGTATAGAGACCATTTAAACCTGCAACAACTGATTATTTAGTGTTGGCCACTTTAAAACCAGTTGTGAACACAACATTGACCCCATCACCTTTTCAGTTAATGTGTTGAACTTGTTTGCAAACAGTTGCTTATTTACTCATTACGGAGTAACTTAAGCATTCATGTGGAGTCATGTCTTTGCCCCCTTGGTGATGTGAGTCCAATATTCCCTCTCTGGTTGCTCTGTTTGTTGTCTCCACCAACTCCTCAGGGGAATATCTGTCTCTTTAGCTGCTAAATGCTCCACTTAGTTCCATAGCTAGTCCCTAACGGTGTCTGTCTGCTGGGTAGTGTACAGAGAGGCAGACACCAGCTGCCCCTTCATTGCCATTCTCTACCTGTCCACCAGAGGCCCTGTTCCTCCTGCAGTCACCTGACTCCCATTTCTATTCACTTCGCGACATAAGAAACACACACAAAGAAGCCACACTTTACTATATGGTGCAAGTCCCCTGTTCCTGTTCCTGACCTGCTCCCCAGTCAGGCCCCCTTGTAGTAGTTGGACTGCCACGGCGGCAGGAGGCAGGGCCACGGAGGCAGGAGGCAGGAGGCAGGGCCACAGAGGCAGGAGGCAGGGCCACGGCGGCAGGAGGCAGGGCCACGGCGGCAGGAGGCAGGGCCACGGCACAAGGAGGCAGGGCCACAGAGGCAGGAGGCAGGGCCACAGAGGCAGGAGGCAAGGCAACGGAGGCAGGAGGCAGGGCCACGGCGGCAGGAGGCAGGGCCACAGAGGCAGGAGGCAGGGCCACAGAGGCAGGAGGCAAGGCAACGGAGGCAAGGCAACGGAGGCAGGGCCACGGCGGCAGGAGGCAGGGCCACAGAGGCAGGAGGCATTGCGAAGGAGGCGGGCCAATGAGGCAAGAGGCCAGGCGTTTGTACATTTCCCTTCTTAATCTTACCTGCCTTGTGTGTGTTTGTCTGCATTTGAGTCCTGCTCCTTCACCAGACATAATAACCTTTAAATGAAGAGGCAATTTGCAAAACTCAACTAACTGACCAATTGAGAGATCAGTAAAATGTGCAAATCTAAAATCTAAAAAGACGTCATTGCAGTTGTATAGATTATTTATATGTAGCTGAGCTGGTTACAAATAACTTTGCTTTTATCAACTACGACGTCTGGTTGAGATTTTAAATGAAAATGTCCATTTAAAAGTGCCTTTCTCCATGTTCTTGGTCAATGTGTCCAGCAGTGTTAAGCCCCTCCCAGCGTTAAGCCCCTCCCAGCGTTAAGCCCCTCCCAATGTTAAGCCCCTCCCAGTGTTAAGCCCCTCCCAATGCAAAAAAAAGAAATGCCGTTAACACATGAAAAAATAATTGTCGGCGTTAACGGATTGCTGTGTTAACGGATTTATAACGCGTTAACGTGCCCAGCCTTATAAATAAGACATCAAATAAATAAACTATGACCTCCAGATGGTCACCATTAGAAAGCAAATAATCTCCTCTGTCAACAAGTATAATATTTTCTGATGAGCATTATCTTCATAGGCTTGTTCTTGTTATACTCTACAAACTGTTGTTCCCCTGTAAGACAACAAACCTGCACAGCGGTGTCAATCTCATCCACGTTTTTCTGCAGAATATTTCATTTATCTATCTAAGTAAACTAAATGAAGGTTATTTTTTCTGAGCACCACCACAAGCTCTACCGGGTCTCCCCGTCCCACCGGGGCGCATGGCGAGCCACCAAGACCTCTAAGTGCCGCAGACAAGGACATCACCTCAGTGCACCCCAGTAAGCCCACAGACCTGTGTTCAGACATGTTAGTCTGGACGGACAGGCGCTGACAGACAGAGGAACACACCGGCTGACTGGCAGGTCTGCTCTCTACATTCATGGATATCACTTGTCAATCTGCTTGATAATGTTTGGACTTGTTCGCCATAGACTGCAGACTTCCACCATTTGCCCCTCAACAAGTAAATATGAAATCCACCCGGGGGACTAAGTTGTGCATACCATGCTGTAAAGGGCCCCCGCTGAGCTTTAATCTGATCAGTGTTGTGAAAACAATTCAGATAATGCTGTGGAATTAAACCGATGAGGCCCCCCGTCGACACACAGTGGCACACAGGCCTGGGCTAATGACTCGGCTTACAGCTCAGATTGGCTGGGAAAATGGTCTTGAATAGTACTTAAGGGAGCCCTTAATATTGAATGCATTGTGAGCTAATTATCTACAGTAACATACTGTGCAGTATACAGTAGTTTAGCAGGACCACAAGTTGGTTAGAATGAATGGTTAGGGATTGTAAAGTTTGCACACCTGAGACACTCAAACATTTTCTTTTAATGCTTTCCAAAACCAAACCGCAGGACTGTGTTGACTGTACTGCTGAATAAGAGCTGGATGTTGGGCCAGGCTAAACGCTGGCAATATGTCACCTTATTGAGAGAAAGTAACCGTTTAGATTCCCTGATATCTGTTTGGACATTTGCTGCAACGTTGCTGCAAAAGAAGCTGAGCTGCTGGCGCGGTGCCAGCCTTCACTTCAGCAGACTTCAGTGGGACCAGTCGGCTGGTTCTTCTCTCTTTTCGTAGGCAGTATGCAGTCCATACTGAGTGTTTAGTATCCAGTACGCTAGTATGTGAACAGTCAAGAAACTGGCTGCTGCCTACATGTTGATGTTGAGTATTCAAGGTTTTAATTGGCTGTGTTAAAATGAGGTCTCCATCTGCGTAGACGGCTCCATCGAATGGATGAAACCAACAATTTATTATATAAATTCCTCCCTTTTGGTTTCAGATTTATTGTTTTTCAAATGAGAACACAGTCCACGTGATTGACAAAGCAGATATGTGTGCTGTAGTAAACTCTCTCAGACAATATAAAATATTCATTATGTATAATAAACATCTTTATCACTGAGACAGATGGTGGTATTCCTCTATCATTTCGGTATTAAAACTTGACGCACCTCTTGTTTTGAAACAAGACACTTCTGCCTGATTTTGATCATGAATTTATCTGCAGTCACACCATCTGCTCGGCTGTAAACACTCCAAAGAACCCAACTCACACAAGATTGTCTGTGTTTAAGAGTTAATAGCAGTAAATCATAGCATTTGTCAGCCCATCTCAATCACTCTCTCAAAATGTGGATGAATAAAACATTGTCTCTATTCTTCCAAGACGTAAGTGATGAGAGGTCACGATCTGATGTGAAAGGTCACAGGCCCACGTCCATTCCTATTGGCCAACACTACTCTCACAAGCAATCATGAGTGTGATCAATACCAATAGCAAACAGCGCCGGTATCATGGTGACAATTACAGGTTTGGAGATTGAGCAGAGCTTGTATTCAACAGGCTGTGCAGGTGTGTTTGGCAGAGCAGCTCGGGCCGTGTGATTTGCTGCAGCCATAAAATAGAGACAGCTACGCTGTAATTTTCATTACTGAAGAGTCTGGTTCTGCTTATGTCGCTTCATCCAGCAGTTATTTCCCTTCTGGATTTAGGGTTTAGCTAAATACTTCTGTGTGTGTGTGTGTGCTGTTGGGAGTGCAGGTCAAATAGGGACTGTGTGATAACACTTTCTATGACTGCATCTATATTTCACTATCAAGGCCCTCACTTGGAGTCATAATACATGATAACAAAGTAAATATAGAACATATAAAAACTGAATTGAATAAAGTACTGCAGGTAAAATCAGTGGAATCCATCTGTGTAGTAGAATCTCTATTATGTTGCGTATTTCAAAAGGTGTATTATTCTGTACAGATGAATGACCATCTGCGTTTTATACACATATTTAGTATGCCAGAAACAGATTTAGTATGTCCCTATACATAGTTTGTCAAATGCAGTATGCCCCTCTGCATCTGATCCCTTTGCAGTATGCAGGCCAACAGACCCACAGTCCCCTGGAGTGGATATATAGATGTTATGACATCGTAGTCCCATTTGAATGCATAGCGCATGCAACAGTGTGTATTAAAAGAAAGTAGAAATGTGATTTAGAAGGCAGCTATCGATGCATCCGTACATACATGCAGTCAAGCACACACTTAAAAGATCTTAGAAAAAAAACTTCTCTCAGTTTGAATCCTGTGTTTATTGTTTGTTTATCTCTTATATGTCAAATATTGATTTAAATCCCTATTGTATCTGTACACTGCTCAAATGTTCCATTTCACTGTGAAATACATCAGTACATAAGCTAAAGACAGTCTAATTTCTGTTTCACTGGGAACTTGACAGAAGAATAGAAAAGTTGAAATGCAGCCTGTAGTGATATTAAAGGTCATTGATAGTCAATATTTAATGAACCCAAACCAAAACTCCCCATCCAATGTTAGTTTGTGTTACAGTAATCAGATAGTGTTCATAACAGTAGCATTTGCTTCACTTATGTGTGTTTCTCTGACCTTAGGAATAGGATAATAATAATAATAATAAAAATAAAATCAATCTTCGAACATATGGAAATGTGCATAAAGGGTTTTAAGGAGAACAAACCAATTAGCAGAAGCGAAAATAAGGTCTTTGGTTTCTTTTTAAATTGATTTGAAGGTTTATGTTCCGCAGGAGTCTCATCAGATTTACATACTGTACAGAAATATTCTGTTTACATGTATGAGGGAGAGCAATCCACCCACATTCTACTTCATTTAGGACTAAGCATGAAGGAGGGCTCAACACACATGAAGGCAGCCTGATTCTCTTGCTGGAAAACACAATATTAAATAGGAGTCCAGTCCTCGACTGACATACCATTACTTTAAAGTTGATATGACCACGGTTAGCTTACAGTGGTCTATGTGTCTGACCAAGTGAAATATAGCTATGTTCTATATTTACTTTTTTTGATACCTATTTTGTGTTAAAACCAACCAAAATATCAAGCTTTTCAGCTGTTAAATTCTCGACTTCACGAGCGGTCTGCTGTTGGCGCATGGCGCATGGCGCATGGCGCATGGCAGGTAGTGCACATTGGGATAAGAGCGGTGTTCACTGCACAATGTGGGTGAGAGAGCTGAGAGTGAACAGGAATGTTTCTGTTCTGGGTGCAAGAAGCAACAACAAGTCTTCATGAAATCTGATAAATGAGGATGTGAAGACTTTTATTATTTGTTATACTCCAGGATTCCTGAGTTTAAGTAGAAGGGATGAGTGTGAGGACAGGGTTCTGAGGTAAAGCATTGCTAATTCTGAAAGTGAAATCAATAAGTCATGCTCTCAAATGTAAAGACCACGCTCTTGAATAAAGATTGGAAAAAAGCTCCATACCCAATGTTGCACCATCAGTATGCAATGTTAAATTGGGGGAGTACTCTATTAACAAACATATGCAAATTATGAAGAGGAAATGTCCATTACAATATTTAATGAGGGAATGAATCAAAAGAACAGTAGGGTCATTTCCTATAGACTTCTATACAACCAGAGGAGTCCTCTCCTGAAAGACACTGGTTTGACTTTTCAGAACCTTTCAGAGAGAATAGAAGCAGTAATAACAGCAGTAGTAGTCGTGTAGTGTGATGAAGACGGTGTTCATTGAACTATATTTGTCGTGAATTGAGATAATCCTGATGTAATTCGGTCTACGGTTGTAAACTCCATTTTGCCACACAGGACTCAGACATCTTTGTAAACATACTGTGAGGAATAATGTCCAAACAACAGCGACCTGGACCTCCTAGCAGGCTTTGATTGAATGGCTGAATAGTGCCGATGCCAGTAAAAGTGTTACACTGACAGATACAGCTCCTTATGTATCATAAACTCTCGACATGGCCCCAGCTTCCTCCCCGGCGAAAGGAAGAGGGATTCGGGGGCCCGAGCAGTTTCCAAAGATCACAGCTTTGAATAATATGAGTTGAAGGCACCTTTCTTAGCAAGCTGAAGAGATTAAAAATTGCAAAACGTGTAAACGTCTTTAAGAAGCTGAGGCTCAGTGATAAAACGTGATGCGTGCCTCTGAGGTTGAGAAGAAGGCGGGGAAGGCAGGCGTAAGGAAACACATGGACTTTGGCAAATGTGGTCTCAACAGGATGTTCTGGGCTGGGTTATACCTTCACTTTGACTGCTAGCCTTTTTCCGGCTGCTGGTAAGCCTTCAATTAAATGACGGCTACCTTTTTCAAGTCACTAATCCTCTTACGGTTTGGAACCCTACCCTTTGCCGTACGGAAAACGCACACACGCATGCACGGGCCTGGTGTGTGCGCCTGAACAGCTTCTTCACCCTCCTCGCAGTCCTCCTGCCTTCTGGTGCCTTCTTAACTTGACAAAAGAGGCTGTTCTTGTCACAAGCTGAGCCTGGAGGTAAAGTCTGGATGAGGGGTAGTAAAAAACCTGAACCTATGTCATACATAAACATGACAGGGTCTGTAACAAGTATAGATTTCATATAGCCGTCTTTGTCGGAGAATTATTAATAACACAAATACAGAATCAAATGCAATAGAGAAAATGGGAAGATCAATATTTTAGATGTGAACCTCGGGAGATTTAGAAAATATTACCTCACATGTCAATGAATTAATTCCTCCAGTTAGTCTGGCTGCTTCCTCGTGGTTGCAATGAGACTGGGTAAGGTACAGAGGACACACTGAAGTGTCAGTCACAGTGATGAATTCATAACTTGACATGCATGAGATTTCAATTCTCAGATGTTTTTCTAATTATTCTTCTCGTTTGATATTTTTCGGGGTTAGTTGAGTATTGACTCATTTTGATGACTTTTGATCTCCCTCAGGTTGTCCACCTAACTTCTCTTATCTTTCCAGTCATGCATGTTTTTGACTTGAGCCCCAAGAACATTGCTTTCTTAATACAGTGAATACACATTTGAATTCACAAAATATATTTAATTTGAGAATGGGAGGAAATTCGACTGCGTCTTACTGGTGAAGTGTAAAAATAAAGGAAATGTACTTCCTCGAGGAAATTTCTTTTCTCGCACAGAGTGCTCAAATAGCCGAAAGCAGGAAGTGAGGAATTTTGGGTAATTTTAAGGGAGGCCAGGTTAAGTGGGGAAAAGCGCCTCAAAACGTTCATGTTTTAAAAAAAATAATGTTCCAACCCATATTGACAGCTTACATAACGGACTCAACCTACTATTTCTCCTATGACTGCAGCATCTGTGCTGCTGAATTACCCTGCATCCATAATGCCTTATGGCCCTTCTTGTGTGAACACATAATACTTACTGATACATGCAGCATCACTCATAAAACATTATCGACAGAAATTAAAATGTACTTAAGGGTCTTGTGAATGTTTATGACTAGACGTCTCTGGTTTTCCTCTTGAAATCGTGATCATACAAACCCTTTGTCTTCCATACTGTAGCCAGACACACACACAGCTGACTGAAGCTATTGATCAGGACGAGGCACCTCTGTAAGAGGAGGGTGTTCCTGCTACACTCAGCCAGCACTGAGTATTGACTGGCCAGTGTCAGGCGAGTCGAGTAAAGGGAGGACACAGTCAGAGTCATGGGCAATTAATGGTCTCCATGCCACAGTGACAAGTCCTCTCTCCTCTCCCCTCCTTCCCCTCTAGCTCCGTCAGGCAATTAAAATCTATTGTAATGGGTTTATAGACACGGTAAATATGCATCTGCGTTTACAATACTTGGCGGGTGCACGCATATTAGCCAATACACAATGCAGAGGATTGTTTGGAAAGAGAAAATGTAATCAGTTCTAAACAAGCATACTGTAAAAGGTGATGTTTTCCTACAGTCACTAAGAGGGCCGGGAGAGCATACACGTTATTATCTCGGCCAGGGGTAAGCTGGGGGAGATGATGTGTGAGTACATCTGTCTGTCCTGTCTGTCCACGGCTACTCCCTATTCACTGGAGCCGCTACAGTCATATTTTCTGTGCTCATTTATAACTGTTTGCTGATAACTACAACATTTATTTTATTGACTCCTCAATAATCTTAAGCGACCAACAGCTGCTTCAGTTTGGTATCTTGTTTCTGCTGTGGATTGAGAATTCTTCCTGTCCACATCTGCAAAAACACGTCAGTAGTATTCCTGATCAAGTTTCCATCAGTACTGATCAATATGATTGTGGCTCAGTGGGACAGTGCTTAGTACCTGGAGTGTGTCGCAAGTGTGTGTGGTTGGGCCAGAGAGAGATGGTGGCAATATGTGCATCATGTATTATTTTGCTTTCAACCACTGTAACCTTGAGCTCTCCTGCAGAAGGTCAACGAGTGTGGCTTGTATGGCTAACTACTGCTGGATGGCTCAGTCAAATATGCCATGGTTACTTTAAGATAATTGCCAAAACTGTTTTTGCAATAATAGTGCTGCTAAATTTGTCTAAAACATGCAGTAAAGTTTTAGACAAATCAGGTATTGAACATTGACCCAGAAACAGCTACTAATATATGTCCATGAACGTGTAGTTACTGTACATGTTTGGTGCATACTACGAGGTTTAGTGTCAGTGGGCTGAATTTTACAGGGTCATGCCAGCATTTTTGTATTATTTATCCAATTTCCAATGAATATAATATACTACATATATATCAGACTATTTCCCAGACTATAATATATTTGTGATTTTATTTATTTTTACCAATTCAAGCAGGGACGGAAATCAACTGGTAGAGGCCTTAAAGTTGTTTGAGTATATTTACAGGTCAGACGTGTTGGATGAAAGTGATACCAATTCCCTCTCTGCTAGAACATGTGTGTACCCCCCTATTACTTTGAATATAATGTTTACTTGTGATTAACGCCCCAACATGACATAATAACCTCAGTGTCCTCAATGGTAGATGCGGTCCGACCCTCCACCTTCTTCATACAACAGTTTTAATGTGAAAACTTCTCAAACAATAACTGTTTAGTCGATGGCTGTCATGTGTCTCCCATTCCATGCCTTAAACAGACACATACACATAACTGTGACGAGTCACAATCTTCGTACACCGGTTCAAAATCACGGTTATAGGAATGCTAATGAAAATAAGCTTTCTGTAATGACCAATCAAAGCAAACCAAAAAAAAGAATCCCATTATCTGTCAATATCAATGCAAGCCCTTGAGAATGGCGAGCCTGGCTGGGCCACAGTGATTTACTGTCCAATTTACAACGGCCCCAGTATCCGTTTCAATCAAATCTCCAATATTAACACCAAGCAATAATTCCTTCTGCTTTATTACAAATGTAGCCCTCCTATTCGATAAATCAGCTGCCAGAATCCGGTATAATTCACAATGGAAATCAGGCATATTTTATACTGGCTGAGTCACAGTCAAAATGAACGATTATTTCAGCTTTATGTGCTTTTTGTGCAGAGAGAGAGAGAGAGAGAGAGAGACTCTCTTCTTACTGCAGTGATCCTTTTTTTCCTCTTTAACTTCTATGTAAAACTTTGCTCAAAGCTCTTGACACAGTTCACACAGGTAGCATATGAAAAAAATGAAATAATAGTGAGGATTTGGACACTGGTGGAATGAAACGTGGAGCTTCTAACATTACTGTAGATGTTCGAGCGCTTGCAACAGCTGAGTGACTAAATGTCTTTGTTAAGTGTCTCAAAGCACAACAATGGGCCTCTAACTGAAATGATCTTCAGCTAACTGTTGATTTTAAAGAGTCCACCTTATTCAATTTGAACTGTTTGGTTTTAATTTATCAAGATAAGAATGTTTGTATCCATTAGTCCTGCAAGTGAATGTGGTTTAGTTGAAAGCTGAAGAGAGTTCATTACATGTAATGAGTTTGGAGAGTAATGATGCATTTGTGTTCCTGGTAAATTCGTAGAAGTTGGACATTTCAAAGTTCACCTCCAGGACTTCTACCTTGAACATCCAACGTAGTGGTGAGTACATACTGTGGTGAAGTCAGGCGAGTTGCGACATATGACCAACAACTGCTGTCTTAAAACATGATTTTTATAAAAATAATTGTATAACATCCCCATTAGGGACCCAAGAAGACAGGTAGTAGGCCTGTCAACATCATGCATAAAACACTCCATAAAAACAATCCAACAAAGCCACTTGTCAGGCTCACCAATCATGTCAGAAGGAAATGAATTTTAGGCACAAATGACATCATCATAACTTGTCCCATCCTCATTTATGTCCTGTTCCAGGGATTTGATCAACAGTTGTATCGCTGTGTCTCGGCCCAGATACTGATGTCTCTCTCTCAAACGCTGCCTATCTCATTACAGTAATGAACTTTATAATTACCTCCACCCCCTTAGAGAAGAATGAAGGCCATTAAGACACTGGGATTGGCTTTTATATCATGTACTTAGCTCAGGACACTAACCAGCAGCCATTTTCCATCTCAATAAACTCCCACATCCTTCAAGCCGTTGACAACACTTCCTTTCTTTCCTCAGAGTGACAGGGGTTAAAACATTTCCATGCAAAATAAATGGCACTACGTTTCAATGCAGACTTCAGAATGTCTCACAAGCTCAAGCTGAGCACCTCTGTGTTAAACTTGATATTAGAATTAGTTAGATTTGGACAGATAATATAACTTATCTTGCCTGGACTAGCTCACATAAGCAAAAACAAGCGCTCATCCTCCCCACCGACGTTAGCATCCTAGCTAACTTTAGCCATTTTCCACTGCAGGAACTACTGTAAAGAACCCTTATTCTGTAGCTTCTGCCCCTTGATAAGCTTTGTGAGGATTTAGTACGTCCCCATGTTTCCACTTAACAAACTGGGACATTTCAGAGTATGTTATTAACAAGGCTTCAATGGCCAGCACAAGCCAGCCGGTGGCCCCCAAACCATCCAGCTCTTTCAGTGTGCTCCACTGCACACATTGTGAGTCTTTATGTTCTTTAGTCTTTTAGTTCCGATGGTAAAAAAGTGCTCTAGTTACTTTCTAGCAGCGGCGTTGAGCCAGGACCGCAGTGCCTGAGCAGCATGTGTCTGCGCGGGACCTCTTGCCTATTATTCTGCCTCCCATGTTGCCGAGTTAGAGCACCATGCAGGCGTAGTAACGCAGGCTGCGTCTCTTCTAATGATTCCAGGTCTCCTATTGTTACCACGTGCCGTGACGGTTCACAATGAAATTATCTTTTTATAGTATATTGACATGACACAAGAACATGTCACACACGTGAAAAGAAAGAACATTTATGTTGAATTCAACACAAATAAAGAGACCTCTAGCGTATTTCTGTGGACAAAAACTCCTTATTTGTTAACACAAGGCAATTATTCTAAAATATTTGCTGCATTGATTTGCACGTCTCTGTAAATTCTGGCTTTTAATTGTGGATTATTATTTTTATTTCCTAATACTTCTTAAAATAAATGACATTCACACAAGCGGAGGCTTTAGCAACATCATTTCTAGTGATAACAATGCTACCTTATTGTCTGTGTTTAGGTATTTCACCGTGGTACATTGGAGCTAGCTACCTGGCTAATGTGAGCAACGGGTGTGTGTTGATGCTGAATTAATACACACATTTATCCCAATCCTCATTGTCACGTTTTGCTTTCAAACTGCTGTCATAACTTTTTCATTGTAGTAGCTCTGGACATTATGAGGACATTGTAACTTATTTACCAGGTTATTTATCCATGTTGTAAAAAGTGGACAGTTTTGCTAAATGTTGCTACAACTATAACTCAAATAGTAATACACGTGATATAAGTCCTAGTAAAGGCTTAATCTACTGGTTGTTAGTGCTAGGCATCGTTTAAAGAATCATGTAGCAGGACCAACACCAGAACCAATACCAGTACTCCTCAAGTGATACTAATACCAATCACACATTGCATTAAATCAAAGAGGTTATTTTGGTTTGGAAGGTATGGAGGACCAGTACCTAGACCTGGTCCCCCATGGGGAACAGAAAGAACATATTCTGATATGGAAATGATCAAAGATCCTGCTAAACGACAGACAACCACCATAGAAGTCTCCAACAATAAATATGAACATAATGCATCATACAGGAAGAGTGTAGGTCGGCAGTCACCTGACCGTACACTGTACATCATGGACTATGCAGTGCAGTGGGTTTATATGAAGTCTTACACCTAATGACAAAGTCTTCATTAAACTAATATTAAAACAAACCGCCTCTCATCACCGTATCATTGTGCTACAACTGTAGATTACGAGCTAACAAGTAGCACAAGGAACACTTTGGAGGCATCCATGTAAGACCATTATATCAATCAGCATTTGCATCCAAGCTGTTAAAATCATAACAAGAAAGAAAAAAACCTTAATATTGACTTTAATTATACAATTGATCATACACTTTAACTATCCTCATATCAAATGAAAGCTGAAAGAAACATTACCAGGCTTGTTTGCATTTTATTATGGAGTATTAGAGCTGTTGCACAACAGTGGTCCTAAATGAGCACAACATGGTGTGAAAATAGATTTGAATTTCAAACTAATGACTTGCTGATTCATAACTCGGCTTGTGCGTAATTTCCATGACTCTGTAACCAGCGCAAATAGGTAATGAGCAAGAGCAGATATTATATACCAAACACTGTCGATGGCTGTAACAACGTATAGCACTCAAACTAGACTGCAAGTCTACTTCCAACAAAACAATTGGTAACACAAAAGCAGCATTGTTGCTGTATAATTCGACCCCACAAGCCTCGGAAATGAAGACCAAAAAGCATAATTTCATCCTGCATCTTCTTGTACTTGTCAGACCGTATTACACATAGAGCCCATTTGTGAATGCATTGTGTTTGGCTTGGATTAATTAACACTTATAATGTAGTGGGGGGAATCAGGCGAGTCAGGCTTGTGTTATAATAGGGGAGCATTTTGGCTTGCAATGCTGGACAAAGAGTTTACCTCCGAGGTGTGTGTGTGTGCGTGTGTGTGTGTGAGCGAGAGCAAGGCAGAACAAGAAACACCAGCCTTCTGCACTACATTGTATGCTATCATGCTGAAACATATGGACAGACAGGTCCTTTGTACCTGTGAGGGCACATTTGACATGGTTTGATATAGAGAGGCAAACAAACACAAAAGCACTATCCTACTTTCTCAATGCCAACTTGTCACTATGTCAATGCAGTGTGTGTGTGTGTGTGTGTGTGTCCGTGTGTGTGTGTGTCTCTGTGTGAATATGAATCTATTTGTGAGAAGAGAAATGCAGACCTCGGCTAGCAAAAGTACAACAGAGTGGAGGTTTGTGTGTGTGATACCTTTGCTTTATGGTTCAGTGCTGGGAAATAGTACAATGTGCTGTATGCCTAATATTTACACTAATCTTAGTCCAAAGTTGAGAATGTGTGCTGGGTTATCAAATTAATTCAAAACCCAGTTGCAGTCATGCTGATCATGCTGCCGTGTGTTTGACTGTGTTCAAAATCCTCATCATCAAACATTTAGCTGGTTAAATGAGGTTCTTTTAAAGTATATTTGAACAGAACAGAACAAAAGAGGAATGACATTGTTGTAAAAACTCATGTTCTTTGTCGTATTCGTCTGACTCGGTGACCACCTGCATGTTCAACCTGGAGGAGAAACATTTGCAGTACCTCAACAGCACCCGTGGGTGTCCCTCTTTTTCTTCACAAGTCCTCTCGCCACCGTTCTCCACTGTCGCTGTGGCAAGAATGAGTGTGTGTGTGTGTGTTCAAGACAAAGGCACCTGTGAAGCATAACATACATTGAAATTATATATTACGATTAAAAAATACAATTAATGACAATAATATTTATATTGTAAAACAATTAAACATTGCATGAGTTTTCATTTCTTATTATTATTATTATGAGCTATACAAAAAGATCTACCAGAAACAATATTTTTTGTGCTAATGAGCGTATTTAAATCACAATTTCTAGCCAGATATGCAGTTTCTGGTATTCATACAGTGGCTTGATTGGGCCAAATATGACTTTAAATGCTCAGCCTATATTCTTCTGGGTTGTGTAGGTCTTTTCACTCTTTAAGTTGTTATTGCAATTAGTTTAACTGTGGCAGGATAACGCAGGATTATGGGGTTCACCGCTCCATGGTAATCCAAGATCCTGGCAGCACCCTGCTCATTTCTTCCCCACTTTACTTACCACTTAATATACTAAACATGTAATGATATGTGTATGTTTGTACTCTATTCACCTGATATCACCTCTGCTACTTGTTTCTGTTGAGTATACACAACAGCTCCCGTTTGTCAGGGTTTATTTAGTCTGAATCAAGTGTGCGTGAGGATACAGGGTGTTGGACGTGTCTCCATGGGAACAACTCAACAGAACTTTAGAAACGGTCAAATTAAAGGGAAATCTGGACACTAGTTCACTTCATCAACAGACAATTACAACAGTTTGATATATGTTGCTTTTTTAAATTATATGTACTTCAGGTCTCCCTAAAGCAATATCACTGAGTGGACCATTCTTCTAAAAATAAATTAAGCATAGTAAGTGGTTTGGTTGGCTGGTATTGATTATTACTGTACATTTAGTAAGAAAAACATACAGTCTATAATATATCTATTTTCCATTAACGGATTGTATCATTTTGAATATTCATATGTTTCAGAAAGAAATATTTAGGTGACAATCCTTCCATTCCAAAATATATGATTAATATGATTAATGTCATTATATAGCCTTCCACATACATACCATATTTTGTATGTATTTATTGTATGAATTAGATAATTACAGACATTTATTGAAAGCGGTAACCAGCTAAAAAAAGGTATTTAGTTGTAGATACAACATTTGGATTATTATTTTAACTCCTAATATTCATTAAAACTGTGCTGTCTGATTGTTGTGCATCGTTTGGTTGATAAAGATGGAATGTAGAGAAATGGGAAAATAAATAAGGAGGAGATGGAAGTGAACAATCTGGCACAGCTGTTGGTTTATAAAGTACAGGTATGAGTCAACAAAGGTATTAGCTAATAGTGTCAATATATATTGTACAACACCACATGCGTTTCTCTAATACTCTCCTTTTCTATTTGTATCTGAAATGTAAATGTTTAAATCCATCCTGCAGCCCTGTGCTGCATGTCTCTCCCCTATCACTCTGTCATATACAATAAATGCAAAAAAAGCCAAACAAATATTCCTAAAGAAAAAAAAAATCAGACAGCGAATGGAAAGCCTAGTTGGTAATATGGACATTATTATCTATTTACCTTTATTTCAATGGGTCATTATTTCTCTTGGCAGCACTGAACTCATTTTCTGATGTATATTTTATAAAGTTGAACCATGAAGTTAAAGAGTGGATCTGGTCGGGCTCCCACTCTCTGCAGCACCTTTGATGTACCTTTAGCACCCTTCTCTGTTCTGAAGGTCTCCAAACTCCTCCAGGACGCTCTCTGCTGGCTTGGTTCTACACATGAACAACGTGGTGTCAGCAGCTTGTTGGTGAGCTCTCAAGCAGCGTTGACGTGTAACATGGAATATTGTGGAAGGACACATCAGGCCCAAGTTGATTGGGGGTAAAAAGACAGACTTCTGAAATAGTGTCACATCCAAGACCAGCATGATCTCTCTCCCACGCTGTTGGTCTGGTCATATTTACAATAATGACGTTTGTATGGATGACTGTGACCCAGAGGGGAGTAATGCATGATCGAGGTGGTGTTTTATGGCTGTCATCCACATCAAGACAGAGACAAGAGCTTGGAGTCCATCCCGCCTCCTTTTAATGGACAGAAGCATTCACAGGAAATAAACCTGAGTTCAGCAACACCGGGGAGGGTCCACCCTTCTGAAGGGAGTTACATACATGCATGATGAGTGTGATAAGAAGGACACATGACACAAGGATCAGGTCTTTGAAAGGGCACTAGTACAACATAATGTGTGAGTTTATTATTGTTATGTAAGATGATGATAGAGCTCAGAAGGTAAAAGCATGTTGGTGAGCCACAGCATATGCTTGCTGTGGCTCATTGTTGAACATTGCATATGGTCAACAGGGTATAAATGACTATCAGTGAGTGACACAAACCGTGCATTGTGTTGTGAACACACACTGCAAGCAGCTGAGGTGAACACTGTCAATGGGTTTCCAGCTGTACTGTCCTGTGGCTGAGGTTCTGTACAGGGTTGGACCCCATGTGTAAATACAAACAGCACCCTATTTATATAATTCCTCATTAATGTGCTTATTGACGTACAGTAGTTATGTCATTAAACAGCTTTTGGAACTGACGAATGGGTTCCTTTGAGACGGAACCGGGTGAAACCTCATTGGAGGCCAGCTCAACCATCCAGTCGCACAGTGACTAGTGCA
>NC_046990.1:667416-699916 GCF_009769545.1 Cyclopterus lumpus
CCATCTGCACAGATGGGACACACACACACATATATACACACACACACACACATACACAGAAATGTTTTAGGATGGCACAGTTTTTAGGACGTTAACCCACCTGGAGGTGTAACCTTTACCTTAACTTATCCACAGTTCATACATGCTGAATGCATCAAACAACTATGTGTCTGCACTTTTCATTCAGATATGAGAGTAAGTCATGGCTACGGCATACAGAATTAATTTATTTGCAAAGATTTCTTTTATTTCTGTATTAGAAATTGTTGATATTGTACAATATATTAGAAGATAATATATAAAAGCACACTACCTAAATAAAAGCACACTACCTAAACTGCCAACTGTTCACATGTTAATGATGATTTATATTATAAGTTTATGATATACTGTACATTTATATTACTTTAATGTTGGTTTCATCCAGAGTCGTGCAATATTAAAGTTTAGAAAACATATAAGAGATAAAAGGAGAGGTTTGGAGGGGAAATTATGAATTGAGGACAGCTGAGGGAAATATTTTACTCTTCACGTCAGTGTTAGAATCTACAAATTCTGTATATGAAAAGCTGCAAGGATCCATGAGTTAGTAGTTAGAGGATGTAGCACAGGAAAGGCATTGTAGATTATCTACATAAATCTAATAAAAATAGACATATTTATAGGTATATTGGAAATGTCTAATGTAAATGTGCCATATACGTTTTCGTAATGAAAGGCCATAAAAAAGCCAGACCTCTGGAGAAGAGACAGAGCAGCTGCATGCTTCAAAAATGCTGCCATTTATCAATATTCATTATTTGACATTGTCTGCTGATGGAAATATGGTAAATCCAGGACTATTTGAATGTGAGTGGAATTTGCACTCTAAATTTCACACTTCCATTTAAATGTGGAGCAACTTGTTTACATAGGACATATGCACTCATTGCAAAATTCAATCTACTTTATTTTCATTCATGAAGTGATGGTAAAATAAAATATTTTTAAAAGGGAAAGGGGAAAGAAAGAAATACAAAAGACGGAAGAAATAAAATGTATTAAATATAATCTTATTGGTCCCTCAAGAAGAAAATACATTCATAAAATAGAAAATACAAAAGTAAATCTACCAAGAGTCGGATATGTTTTTCGGCTGGTGGAGACCAAAAGAGAGCTAAAAGGACAGTGAATATTGGACGTACACTCATCAGGGACACATACACACAATTTAAATAGGATGCTAATGTTGTTTTAACTTTAATCAGTCATTGGTCACAACAGTCGTTAGTGTCGTAAGTCTCGTTACTAACATAATTCACTAGTCACGTGAGTCGTTAGTGTCGTGACTAACATTATTCACTAGTCACGTGAGTCGTTAGTGTTGTGACTAACATTATTCACTAGTCACGTGAGTCGTTAGTGTCGTGACTAACATTATTCACTAGTCATGTGAGTCGTTAGTGTCGTAAGCCTCGTGACTAACATTATTCACTAGTCATGTGAGTCGTTAGTGTCGTAAGCCTCGTGACTAACATTATTCACTAGTCACGTGAGTCGTTAGTGTCGTGACTAACATAATTCACTAGTCACGTGAGTCGTTAGTGTCGTAAGTCTCTTGACTAAAATAATTCACTAGACTCACGTGACTAGTGAATTATGTGACTTACAACTAACGTAACATTATTCACTAATCATGTGAGTTGTTGGTGTCGTAAGCCTCGTGACTAACATTATTCACTAGTCACGTGAGTCGTTAGTGTTGTGACTAACATTATTCACTAGTCATGTGAGTCGTTGGTGTCGTAAGCCTCGTGACTAACATTATTCACTAGTCACGTGAGTCGTTAGTGTTGTGACTAACATTATTCACTAGTCACGTGAGTCGTTACTGTCGTGACTAACATTATTCACTAGTCACGTGAGTCGTTAGTGTTGTGACTAACATTATTCACTAGTCACGTGAGTCGTTAGTGTCGTAAGTCTCTTGACTAAAATAATTCACTAGACTCACGTGACTAGTGAATTATGTGACTTACAACTAACGTAACATTATTCACTAGTCATGTGAGTCGTTGGTGTCGTAAGCCTCGTGACTAACATTATTCACTAGTCACGTGAGTCGTTAGTGTTGTGACTAACATTATTCACTAGTCATGTGAGTCGTTGGTGTCGTAAGCCTCGTGACTAACATTATTCACTAGTCACGTGAGTCGTTAGTGTCGTGACTAACATTATTCACTAGTCACGTGAGTCGTTAGTGTTGTGACTAACATTATTCACTAGTCACGTGAGTCGTTAGTCTCTTGACTAACATTATTCACTAGTCACGTGAGTCGTTAGTCTCTTGACTAACATTATTCACTAGTCACGTGAGTCGTTAGTGTCGTGACTAACATTATTCACTAGTCACGTGAGTCGTTAGTGTTGTGACTAACATTATTCACTAGTCACGTGAGTCGTTAGTCTCTTGACTAACATAATTCACTAGTCACGTGAGTCGTTAGTGTCGTGACTAACATTATTCACTAGTCACGTGAGTCGTTAGTGTCGTGACTAACATTATTCACTAGTCATGTGAGTCGTTAGTGTCGTGACTATAACATTATTCACTAATCACGTGAGTCGTTAGTCTCTTGACTAACATTATTCACTAGTCACGTGAGTCGTTAATCTCTTGACTAACATTATTCACTAGTCACGTGAGTCGTTAGTGTTGTGACTAACATTATTCACTAGTCACGTGAGTCGTTAGTGTCGTAACTCTCTTGACTAACATTATTCACTAGTCACGTGAGTCGTTAGTCTCTTGACTAATATTATTCACTAGTCACGTGAGTTGTTAGTGTCGTGACTAACATTATTCACTAATCACGTGAGTCGTTAGTCTCTTGACTAACATAATTCACTAGTCACGTGAGTCGTTAGTGTCGTGACTAACATTATTCACTAGTCACGTGAGTCGTTAGTCTCTTGACTAACTTTATTCACTAGTCACGTGAGTCGTTTGTGTCGTGACTAACATTATTCACTAGTCACGTGAGTCGTTAGTCTCTTGACTAACATAATTCACTAGTCACGTGAGTCGTTAGTCTCTTGACTAACATTATTCACTAATCACGTGAGTCGTTAGTCTCTTGACTAACATTATTCACTAGTCACGTGAGTCGTTAGTGTTGTGACTAACATTATTCACTAGTCACGTGAGTCGTTAGTGTCGTAACTCTCTTGACTAACATTATTCACTAGTCACGTGAGTCGTTAGTCTCTTGACTAACATAATTCACTAGTCACGTGAGTCGTTAGTGTCGTGACTAACATTATTCACTAGTCGCGTGAGTCGTTAGTCTCTTGACTAATATTATTCACTAGTCACGTGAGTTGTTAGTGTCGTGACTAACATTATTCACTAATCACGTGAGTCGTTAGTCTCTTGACTAACATAATTCACTAGTCACGTGAGTCGTTAGTGTCGTGACTAACATTATTCACTAGTCACGTGAGTCGTTAGTCTCTTGACTAACTTTATTCACTAGTCACGTGAGTCGTTTGTGTCGTGACTAACATTATTCACTAGTCACGTGAGTCGTTAGTCTCTTGACTAACATAATTCACTAGTCACGTGAGTCGTTAGTCTCTTGACTAACATTATTCACTAATCACGTGAGTCGTTAGTCTCTTGACTAACATTATTCACTAGTCACGTGAGTCGTTAGTGTCGTGACTAACATTATTCACTAGTCACGTGAGTCGTTAGTCTCTTGACTAACATTATTCACTAGTCAAGTGAGTCGTTAGTGTCGTGACTAACATTATTCACTAGTCACTGTCCCTCACACTGATGCCAGAGTGGCACGTAGTGTCATTGTTTGAATCTTAGGACCACTGACTTGCTCCAACTCACAAGGATTTCTTACAATTAAATACACCAGACAACTCTGGTCAGTAGCCATTGGTGTTCTGGCAGTAGGCGACCGCAGAGATCAGAGATCCTGTCAGGACGCACACTGTCTCATGTTCTTGTTCCAAAACAAGGGCAGAGCCAGCAGCTTGGTGATATGCAGTGAAGTTAGTGCTCAGAAGGACAGACCACACAGGGAATTGTAGGCGAGTGAACTTTGTAAATCGAATCTGACTTTCGGTAAAGCGGTTTATTTACCGGTGCGTCTTCCTCAGGCCACACACAAGAGACATCATCGGTGGCCAATGTCGGACGCAAATATCCAACCTTTTATTTTGGGACAAATGGTCACTATAACGTTTCGTGTCACGGCACTGGGGCACAGTGTGTAAGACAGAGGCACTGAGCAGTGTGAATATGGTGCACCACGTACTGTATTCATGCATCCGCTGCTCATTGTGTTCCATTTGCAGCAGACTGCAGCGGTGGGGTGGCCCAGTACGTAAATCCTGAGGTGTGTGTGGAAAGATGGACTGGTGCTGATAGTGTTGTAAGTGCTATACAGTTAAACAATAGTGCGTGGTGAGGAAGCACCCGTGCTGAGGGTGTCATATATTACAAGGAAGGCAGACTCCAAACAAATTATGGCTGTGTCTTTGTGTTGTTCTTAGCTCTCCATCTTTCCCTCTCTCTCCCTCTTTCTCTTTCCTAGTGTTATATATTTTCACACCTCGGTGAGTCCATTGCGCACACACACACACACACACACACACACACACACACACTGCTTGTCTGACTGTCTCCTCTGCCCTCCTCTCCCTCCTCCCCCTGTCGTTCCTTTTCTCACTCTTCCTCCTCTACTGCATTTTCCGTCTTATTTCTCGTTCTCACTTCATATCACCCTTCCTCCCTCTCCCTCCCTCCTTCCCCGTCTCCCTCCTCCCTCCCCCACTCTCTTGGGTCATGTTGCAGCAGCTCCAGCAGAAATAATAGGAGCAAAGGCGTGAGGTTGTTATTTGCATAGAAATAGCATGACGCCCCAGGCAGCTTCAGGAGAAGGACACAGAGATCATTTGTCTCAAAATTTTAATGAAAACTTTTGCTGAGACAGAGATTTCTTTCCCTCCATACTCTCTCCCCCCCCGCCTTCCCTTCTCCTTTCCCAATTTCCATTCTTCCTCTGTACCTTCCACACCGTCCGATCCTGGCGCTCTCTCCTCTCTTCTTCTCTTTCTGAAGTAGCACAGTGTGATTTTAAATTAGATGACACATCAGTATTGTGCCGCTGTGCACCACCAGCATGTCCGTCTGACTGGCGGTGTGTCAAACATTGTAGGAGATACGGAGGACTCGAGATGGCACTGTGGCGAGGAGGGTTTGTGTTTGAAGCTGGCTAAATGTCCAGTAGAGGGGCACACACACACGCACGCACACACACACACACACGCACACACACACACGCACACACACACACACACACACGCACACACATACACACACACGCACAAACACACACACATACACACACACACACACACGCACAAACACACACATACACACACACGCACACACGCACAAACACACACACGCACACACATACACGCACACACACACACACGAAACACACGCACAAACACATACACGCACACACACACACGCACACACAGACACGCACACACACACGCGCACACACACAATCATGTTAACAATATATAGGTAGATTTGTTCATGATTATATGTCAGAATTACAATTAATATTCAATTGCTTTAAATAACAATCAAAATTGCATTTACCAAATATAAGTCAATGATATTTGACCATAAATAAGATGACTTGTGTTTTTTGACTCTGGATATGTCCCGGCTTGAGGATGAAAAGTTGACATCCCCGTCCCCTCCCCTCTTGCCCTTGGTAAGACTGGTGTGACTGTGCTGCGGAGCCGTGTGGCCCGGCCCAGGCAGGGAGTTGGCTGGGTGCAGGGTGTTTGACTGGCCACTCCGCTGATGTGCTCAGACAAGTCGTGGGGCGTAGTGGCAGGCTGGATGCCAACTAGGGCTACACCGATAGATCAAGCCGATGCTATTGCATGGTGGATATTGGCCATGTAGTCCATGTCTACGTAACACGTGTCTATAATACCTGCTACTTTTTGCATATTAAAATGAGAGCGGTCGTCCCCCAAACACAAGGTCCCTGGTTCCATTCCCGCTCTGCCCATAGTTCATGTTGAAGTGTCCTTGAGCAAGGCACTGAACCCTCAGCTGCTTCCCGGGCTTCACTGCAGCCCACTGCTCCTTAATAACTAAGGAGGGGTCAATGTAGAGAAGAATGTACCCACGAGGATCAATAAAGGATATATTATTATTATTATTTTCTCTTTTGCTCATCATTGAGTAATTAACTTGTTATGTGAGGTAACACTGGTTTGAAAGTAAGTTCCACTCTGTGCCATTACAATAGTTAGTGTCCTGTACCCTTCAGCTGATGTGTTCTCTCATTGTACTGAACATGGTGTGGACTCCTCATGTGCTATCTGGTTGTTGTTGGTGCACTGCAGCTGGTGCTGGAGTCAGCTGGGTATTCTGACCCCCCCCCCCCAACCCCTCCCTTCTGCCACAGCGGGGCACCTTTACCGCAGCGGCAATCACGTCAAATGAAACAAGTGACATCTGTAATATCCATTAATTTAGTTATCTATCTGTTATCTCTGGCTCAGTGGGTAGAGTGGGTCGTCCTTTAATCACAATGTTTGATCCTCAGCTCCTCCAGTCCACATGTTGAAGTGTCCTTGAGGGAGACAACCAACCGTGAGCTCTTTACAGCAGCCCACTTCTCCTGGTGCTGAGGATGACAATAAGTCAAGTTGTTCTTGTTTTAAGCAGGTATGACGTCAGATCTCTGACATAATCAAACTGTAGCAGCAGGTGCTTCCTTCTACGACAGAACCTTTTTGAACTGGATTCAGCCTCTATCAGCCATGTGCGATATGTTCATTATTCTGTATTGTCGCGATGCTGCTGGTACATGTGGTATTTACATGTGGTATTTTGCTTTCTTGCCCAGCTCAAACTGGCACTGTGTCGGTCGGGTTTTGGACTGCAGCCTAGCTCTCACACACTCCCATCCTCAGTATGCAGGGTTCAGGTGTGACACCTGAGGTGGGTGGGAGGCGTGTCCTGTGCAGTTGGCCTATGGGAAACACAAAGTACTTGTTATTCACTGGCAAGACAGCCAGCCTCAACTTGGAAGATCAACTATTCGTTTTTTGGTTCCTCATCATATCGAGCACTGAACTTAAGACTCTTAGCTAGCGTCTCTCTTGCACCTCCTGGTCAAACTGACTCCATCCACTGAGGTTTATGCTCCAATGACACTCATTTCTGCCTCCAAAGCAGCTCTGCCTCTGGGAAATGATTGTGTAACTAAAACTCCAATCATCTCCCCTTTACTGTTCAACACACACATTTGCACACACTATACCCCGCATTCCCCCCTGCTGGGCCCATGAAGGATGCACTCCCCAGGCCCCGCACAGCTGCCACCAAGCTGGGGAGTGGGTGGGTGGTACGGGATGACCCCAGACGATGAGGGCCATTGGGCCATCCCACTGACACTCCGACACCTTCCCCCGACACCTCCATCAACACGCCTACCCACAGAACTTACCCAGCTCCGCCCTCTTGACCGACACCTCACCAGGATGCCGCGCCGCAGGGTGCTTCTGAGCGCAGCAGGGTGGTGATGGTGGACGTCGTGGGGGGGGGAGCATCTCGACATTCTCTTTAGCAGCACCTGGGAGAAAAACCCGAGGGGCGGGGATTGAAAAGAAGCCTCCATTTCATTAACTAACGCATCGCCGTCACCTTGATCTGGTTATCATGGCTAGTGCTCCGCTCAGCTGACAGCAAATTGGGAGGGAAAGAGATCTCCCAGTATGAGGGTGGGGCACTGGCTGGGAGGAGGAAGAGAGGAGGGGCAGAGGAAGTCTGCAGTAATCTGTGTAAACACACGCTGGCCTCCTCTCTTCTAGAATATTAATTGAGTTTCTGACAGGGAGAGGTGTGTACGTGAGTGACAACCTCCGTGTTTGTTCTCCTGCCGATGTGTATGCATGTGTGCGTCTGTTTGTGTGAGGAGGTGGGGACCGTACAGGCGAGGTCTTCTCTGTTTGCTATCTCGCCCGGCGTCTGCATGCACAAATCTGTGTGTGTGCCTCCGTCTCATGCGTCCACCCATCCAAGGTGACCGTGCTGGCTGACGCCTGAGGGCCCCCGGGGCACCACTGACAGCTTTAGGTGCGAGTCGGAGATTTGTTGCCCCACCTCCTCCTCCTCCCACCAGTACCCATAACCCATCGGGGCTATAAACCAAGCCCCCCCCCCACCACCACCGCCGCCCAGGAGTGATGGCTAAAGAGGTTAAAATAAAAGAGGTGAGAGATGAGAGGTGGGTTGAATACAAAGACGCTCCCCTGTTTGGGACAGAGGGCCTGATGGATGGGAAGGGGAGAGAGGGGGATATCTGACCTTGGAGGTCAAAGGTCAAGGGTTAAAGCAGGGGAAGGAAAATAAGTTCAGGTGCCCAAACGCCATTCTTCATGAAGCCACCGCGGCGTCTGGACACGCGTATGAAAGCATGAAGATGCCCAGACACACTTACACAGCATGGATAAATGAAAATACACACGTTTACAATTTGAATGTTAGACTGCATGCCATGCAGTCTAACATTCCCATAAAGGCCTTTACACGCTGTGACGACTAAATGACAAGAACATATATAATACTCGCAACACATGCCTAAGTCTTTTATTGTGAAAGGTAAGAACAGAAGGAGTGGATCTGGTCTGCACTGCCTTTGTCAAGGTTCAGAGGAATAATAAAGTTTGCTGTCCTTGTTGGACACTATAGTACATGTTTTTAATATGTCCGTTCTGCATAACCTGATTGGTTAATGTGTTTATTTGCAGTGTGAAAGTTCAGAAAAATCAACATTATTTTTAAAAATGCTCATCCTCGCTTTTTTCCGCTGCGTAATATTCATGTTCTGTGTGAAAGTACTCATTGCAAAGACCACAGATACAAAAACGTGTGTAAAGGCCTAACTCTGTTCATCCACCTGATTCATATCTTTGACAGATATCTAACAATGCCTATATCTATTGTCATCAGACGACTGACATTAAGTCCTCCTGTCATTCTTGTTCCCATCTGGATTCACGGTCACATTCAAGCCACTGCATTATGCATGGGGCGAATGGTCGTAAACACACACGTCATGACATAACCACACAACACATCATGTCTGTTTCGATGTGTGCACGTTGCATACTGTCGGTCTCCTTGGTTCCCATTGTGACGCCATGCTAAGCCTGAGCCGTGTGGAGCACTGCAGGGCAGGTTGTCTGAGTGCACTTGGGTTTGTACGTCTGGTGCTTTTTGGTTCTTCTGTTTACTTTATTTTCAGGATTCGCTTTCAGTATTTTTGTACTCAACATTGTCAATAACATTTCATAATATTATAGATTGTTTGCGCAAGTCTTTCTTTGTGTGTTGGTGAAAAAGAAAGAGGAAACTGTCAAGGACAAGACACATAAAACAAGTTTCCACTTCATCTTCAACTTAAATCTGGATTAAATTGATTACTCAAAGCTTGTGATTATGTTTTTTATTTCTTTATTCCTCATGCGGATACATCTTATTAATATTTGTATATTAATGACATGTATATTAAGTAAGGAAAAGGACAGCTTCGCTCTTTACAAATGTTATTGACTGTGTCAAAATACAGAACAGCTGTTTTAAAAACGCACCTTCAAACAGGCGCTTTCTGTCTTCGTGACTGTTTCTCTTTGTTGGAGTAGACGACACACGACACCTCGAGGGACGCCTGGCGCCTCTCCGTGGCTCGTTGTTGGCAGTTTTTCATCAGCTTCGAAGAGACTGCGTTTCTTGTTTCCCGTCGTGATTTCGATGTGAACGCGGTGCCAGCCCGGCCGAGGCAAAGCATCGCGGGAGGAAAGAAATAAAAAAGATTGACTGTAGTTTGAAAAAAAGCCAAAATGAACTACTTGATCATTTAAACAGCATTTTAATGGGAATGATTCTGTCCCAAGCCTTTGGATCCATAGAAATGGTTGATCACTGTAACTGTGATGAGTATCAGCCACTTTGAAACGTGCCAGTTAATCATTCATTACATGACAAAGTGCATGTGTACACAATAAAGCTCCGTGTCCACAAAGGCCTACAATAGTTTTAGCAATACCTTTAGAGAGCGCCTTCTTTTCAGCAACAACCAGTCGCTCTACATCTGTTGAAAGACACTTTGACCCTCTTCCTATCCTTACATTTGTGACCTGATTGTGGTGCCACATGTGTGACCACACACACACAAACACACACATATCCTCCCCCTGTGTGTGGTGTGAGGGTGTCAGCACTCTGGGTCCGCCCTGCATGGGGGGCAGAGGGCTGTGCCAGGGAACAGATGGTGGTGGCTGGGTGGGAAGGCGGCGGGGCGCAGAGAGAACGCTGTCGATCCTGTGGCCTCGGCCGGGTGAGAACAAGCAAAATCCTGATGCAGGTTTTTTCATCTTCACTGGAACAAACACTCTTTGTGTTAGTCGTCGGGTAGGAAAAGTTGCACCCGCAGCACAATGCTGGTGGAATATGGAAGGCAGCCAAGTTGCTGGCTTGTTGTTCAAGTTATCGAGTCAATTGCGAAACATTTGGCCGCCTGCATTGATTTATTTTGGTTATGGTTCAATGACTACTAGTTGGCACTGTGGAGTCGCAAAGCTATCCACGATGTTTGCTTCTCACTGCGTCTTGGCGATGCCATGGACGTATTCGCTTGAGAACATTTCAAGTCGACAGTGATGATGAACAAATCAACATCATTCCCACACACACCATTCACTGGGAGTTCTGGAGAAGTCTGAGACTAACTTTCCCTGAAAGATTGACAGTATTGGTATTTTTTCAACCTGGTATTAAGTTACTCTTTAAGTATCTGAACAGTGATGTCACAATGTACAGTGTACACACCTTTTATTACACTGATAACACCATGGGTCATGTAAAGCAAGATTTTCAGTTGCTATTATAGGGTCTATGTTTTATTTCATATTTGGGGTTGTGTAAAGGTTGTCTTTTCTCAGGAGCAAAGGTGGAAGTAGCATGCTGTTATTACAGCACTGCAAGAACTCATACAGGTAGTTAACAGCACATCTCCCAACAGCACGTTCTCACCCCAACTCTTCAAATACCAACGCTTCAAACATTTACGCTCTAGCATCAGTTTTGGACTTCAGTGACAGTGAGTCAACACGATTCCTTGGATCCTTGGGTGAGGAAAAGATAGGTATTTTAAGTTAAAATATGTATGCTTGTTTCATAACTAGTTAAGTACACACATTAATTCAAATAAGTAACGTTTTCCATAAGAACAATAACCTTAAGACACAAATGGTGGTCTGCCTTGCACTACAGCCCCTATAACACATGTGTATAGCATCACATTTGATTATTGTGTATAATAGCCATTTTGATCTATATGCATTTTTAATCTAACTAATAATCAGCTGCATCATATTTAAAAACATGTAATCTTTCCCTTTGTGAAAGCAGACAGCTGTGGCATTAAGACTACATGAAAGGGAGCAGGAGTGAAGAATACCTGCAGACCTGCCATCATCCATCCTCACATCCTATTTAAGCAGAACACAAAACATTGCAGTGAAATGAGATGACACAGTTTGTCATGGCGCCTGTCGATATTCAGGAGGGATGGCACATCACCTTGGGACCTCCCTGGGGGGCTTAATACACACAGGCCACCCTGGACATCCATAGACGCCCTCCATGACCCCCAATACACACTCCCTCTCTCTCTTTCTCTCGCTCTTGCTGTCACACACACTGATGAAATGTTCTTTAATACCCAATCGACAGTATTGACATCCCCTTGGGTAGCAGGGTCCCCTGAGGGGCGAAATATTGATTTCGGGGGACCGTGGGTCCACGGTCCCTCGGTGACATGTCCCCAGTGCCGCTGCCATTATTGTGAGATTAGCAGGGCTATTACACCTCCCGGGCCAGATGGGCGTGACACTGGGAGGAGTGGCAGCCAGATGACAATCTATGTGAACTTCTTGAAGGAGAATTAGCTGCTCTCAAGGATTTCAACCAACTCTTGGAGTTGTTCACAAACTCTAATGAGTATTCCAGAATAAGACAAGACAATAAGCAAGTGAGCAGTAGATTAGGAGAAAAAATGGTTAATGCTGCATTCAAGCCATGCCAGCAGAATTGGAAGAACATGTACTGATTCTATTGTCATGTCATTGCTCCATAGATTAAAAATGTGGGCTTGATTAGCTAATTCTATCTCAAAACATGTATGATTGGTTTAACTCTGAGTCTAAATAGCTACATGTTGTTGCTTTTGTCTGAATTGTTGTTACCTCAGAAGTTGATTTATATGCAGTTAGTTACAAAAGCCATCCATCCATCCATCCCTCCAACCATCCCTCCAACCATCCCTCCATCCATCCCTCCATCCATCCATCCCTCCATCCCTCCATCCATCCATCCATCCATCCCTCCATCCATCCATCCATCCCTCCATCCCTCCATCCATCCCTCCATCCATCCCTCCATCCATCCATCTATCCATCCATCCCTCCATCCATCCCTCCATCCCTCCATCCATCCATCCATCCCTCCATCCCTCCATCCATCCATCCATCCCTCCATCCCTCAAACCATCCATCATCTTCCGCTTAGTGGGGGCCAGGTCAGGGGGCAGCCGGGTTAGCCTGGTATTCCAGACATCCCTCTCCATAACAACATTTCCCAGCTCTTTCTGGGGAACCCCGAGGTGTTCCCAAGCCTGACAAGACATATTGTCTCTCTTGGCAGTTCTAGGACTCCCCTGTTGGACGTGCCCGGAAAACCTCCAAAGAGAAGCTTCCAGGAAGATTCTGATCAGATGCCTGAACCACTTCAGCTCCTCCGAGTGCCCTCCAGAAGGCCTGTGTTTTTCACCTGGTCTCTAAGGCTGAGCTCAGCCCCCCAACAAAGGAAACCTATTTCAGCTGCTTGGATCACGACCCAATGCTCATGATCATAGGTGAGGATCGGAATGTAAATGTAAATCAAGAGCCTTCCCTTTAGGCTCGGCTCCCTTATTAACACGGTCCGGTGCAACACTGTTGATGCCGCATCGTTACATTACCCGGAAGAAATTCTAAAGCAAATTACACACAGCATTCTGAACTTTAAGGTGGACCAGCGCTATTTACCTTCAAGTGAAAATCCGCTCCTCTTAGTTTTGCCAAATTCTTTATTCTTTAGGTAAAACGGTGAGTTATTAACACCGCTACTTCAAAAAACTATGCTCTGTTTGTATCAGGAACAAAATGTCAGCAACAGCATCATGTTGTTTATATATATGTATATTATTTCTTTCCAGTCAGAAAGTAAGGAACATCTGGAGAAAAACCTGTCAAAGTTCAATATTGGTACTCGGTACTTGGTATTGGCAAGTACTTACATGTAAGTATGTGTGCATCCCTAATCCCTACCAAGGAAAATAAGTGAGAGGTTTAGTGTTTGGAAAATAAAGACTTTGTCATTGTACATCTTTCTTTCGTATTGATGTTTACAAGACATTATTCCATTTCAAATGTATTATCAGTTATGATACATTGGATCAAGTTCTCTATGTGTCTTCATAACTGGCTTGAGTTATGGTAGTAATGTGCTGTGTAACGTAGGGCTTGGTATATTGTTTCAAACACTATGCATTAAGAATGTTTAACTTATTATTATTTATTATGTCCTTCATAATAATAATATTATCCATACTTGATAAACCTTGTCGTAAGTTGCGTTCTCATTGGCTGTAACTGAGTAACTCCCCGACAGGTCCAGATATCTGCTAGCTATCTGGAAAGCATCTGCAATGCACTGGCAAGCCTCTTGGTTAGCATCTTTGAACAGTTAACATACATCACCGAGCCAACACCGATTTCCTCTGATCTCTGGCTTTTGTCGGGAGCCAAAAAAACTGTTGACGGTTTTGAGGGTTAAAGCTGTGTATTGTGAACTATAGGCGTTAAGGAACTCAAACAATTTTAATGGAATACAACATCAAGGGTGCTTCAGATCATCTAACCTTCTATATGTTTTAAAAAGGTATGAAAGTGTTTCAATTTGTGCAGATTTGCTGTTGCTTCAAACTCAATCCCAGCATTTGTCCCTCTTTCTTTTGACCTCCTATGAATTGAGATGGTGAGCTGGAATTCACTGTGGCTCAGCTGAAATGGCGATTATTGGCACACTACTCTGGGCTCTGCACCCTGCCCTGTGGAGCCGGGATGACCTCTGCAAGACGGGGGGCCCAGTGATTGATTAGCTGGCCTGGGATGACCACCACTCCCCCACTGGCTAGGGCATATGGAGCTGCATGTCCTATGGACAGCTGCGTCGGCAACACTCATCCTCACTGTATGTGTGTATTGTCTGTGTATATGAGAGAGCCTTGTTACTCTGTATTGGTCTTCTCTGTGGCATGTCCTCCCTTAGCTATGCAGCTCTTCATCCGGTTGTGCTACTGCGATATTATTCTGTGAATGAACTAAAATCAAGACTTTAAATGTGACTGAAAAAAAGCTTTGGTACTTTAATCCACTTTATTCCATTGTTTATTAGAGGGCAGAGAGGCCCAATCTACACATGTTATCATAAAGAACCACCCCATCCAACAACTTGAATGAGTACACATCCCTGACGCCAAGCACCAAGATTATTGATACCTTGAGATGATTATTGCTCACAAAATCTTCTGACTACTCATCCAGACCGGCTGAACCAAACGCCTTTGGTAGCGGTTTGACCAACTCAGAGAGACAGGGAAGAGATAGGAGCTAAACTGCTCAGACCCAAGTTTATTCAACTACCCAGCTTGCTCCTAGCTAATATCCAGTCTTCCAGACATCATCAGCAAATGTGTTGATGATGTAGGAATCACAAAGTAAAAACCAAGCTGCTGAATGTTGACTTTAGAACAAAGCAGACAAAGACACAGACACCTGCCATCATTGGAACTGAGGTGGAGGAAGTGAACATTTTTATGTTCCCAGGAATTATCGTCACAAACAACCTGACATGGTCATCTAACATCTCCAGATGATCCAAACCAGTACAATATTTCTCCCAAGCAAATGATTCCATCCATAAATATCCACGGACTGCTGTTGCATCATTTCAAATCAGCCGGCAGATATCATTACTGTATTTTCGATCATAACTCCCATTCGCATTGGGAAAACTAGCTAAAATGTCCACTGCACTCTGACCTTTCAATTGACAGCTCACTTGACCCAATAGGAGCAGTATGTCCTCTTCACAGCCTACAATAGCCAATGAGAGTTTGCGTTAAAGGAAAGGGCCTCCCCCTCTTCTTTTGTGAATAGACCGAGCCCACTCCGCACGATTGTTTGGATGATGGGTGTTTCGTGTAGCCAATGAATTGACGGAAAAAACGATATGCTGCTTCAGGGGGTAGGTTGAGAGCCCAAACAGGGACGCCACTGCATAAGGGCACACAGCTGGTGCCATAAGCACTATAATGTGTTCATGCTTCACTTACTCTGTGTCAGCAATACTGAGAATAAATCTGTATGCAAACTCAGGTTTGCAAGACTAGAAACCTTTTTAGCATAGGTATACACATCATACTTATTTTATTCAATGTCAAAGTGATTCTGACTGTTGGGGGAAAAAGGTTCAGAGTTACCTTTCAAAAGGGACCAAAACCTGCATTTACTCCTTTACTTTGGGTACCTTCTATAGGCGTTTTAGGCAAATTTAACAGGAACGCTAAGAATAACCCCCGAAATTAAAGCAAAACATGTAATGGCGTTCTATCAATTCCAGAACAGGTTATTACTCATCAGTAATAGAGGAAAATGAGAACATCACCAGATACACAGCTCTATTGAGCCATGTATTCCTATAGACCTCAGCAGTAGCAACCTTAGGTGCTTCTTTTGGGATGAAATTATTACTATTACAGACAACATTGATCATCTCCTGGACTCAAACTGATATCAATTTAGCTTGAAACACAGGACAACAGCTGTAAAATCTGATAATATTGTTGCTGTAACTTCATCTCATGCTATGGTATGTACATGCTGTGACCATTAGTTTTTTTGGTGTCTTTAGCACTATTGACATATGACAGAATGCATTCATCAACATCAGAAAAGGAAGCGTGGGGATTGAATGAAGTGTAGTGTAATTTGAGCCGACCAACCAGCCAGACCTGCCGGACCAAACGCCACCAAACTGCCCCAGGGAGGAGATGGAGGAGAGCCGAGATGGAAGCTAAGCTAACCCAGCTAGAACCTGAGGCTACTCCACTATCAGAATTAGGAACAGAACCTTTTATTGCCAAGTATGTTTTCACATACAAGGAATTTGTCATGGCGGGTGGTGCAACATTGGACAATAACATTAAACAATCAACAACAATCAACACAGTGCAAGAATTACATATAAAATATAATGTTCTTGCGCAGTTTAATTTTTGACAGCACACTGCTGGCTGTCTGATGGCCGGTAGCAAAACAATACAATAGATGAAAGCAGCAGAAGGTCTGTGACTGTTGAGCCCACATCTTCTCAGAGACCTAGCTCCATTGTTCATCCCGGATCAAGCTGCACATCATGGACCGCTGGGTATCCATGTTCTGGGTGGACAGCAGGACAGATAGCAGGACTCTGGTGGAACGAGAGGAGGTGGACTCTGTGTTTACATCATGATGCTTGGTGCTCAAACATCAGTCAAAGTTAATGGATAAAGTTTTCCCCAAGTTACATTTTTTATGTTTTTTTTTTGCTGCTGTTCACATTCCTTTAACTTGTTTGTCATGTGTCTGTTGTATTACAAATGGGCTACAACTTAATGTTGTGGGTTTAACGTCAGTTAGCACATATTTACTACATATGATCAAAGCTACGTACCACAGTTAGTTAAAGTAGCTGAAATCAAACTTCTTCTTAAAAACCCACTATTGAGCCAACTATCAACCTATTTCCAACCTTCCTATCCTCTCTAAGATCCCTGAGAAAGCAGTTGTGTGACTTTCTATATGGCAATAGTTCATTTGAGAATTGTCAGTCAGAATTTAGAAAACATCATAGCACAGCGATAGAAATGAAAAGAATACTATTACTATTTGGAAACACACAAACGTTCAATAATATGCAGATGATACCCTATTGATCAAGCCAGATTAGAATCAGTTAGCCAAGCTCCATGCACATCTTGAAGACATAACAACCTAGGAGAAAGCCAGGAATACTGACAAAGACCAAAGCAATAAACTACAACAAAAAAGGCAGAGCAAACAGAATAAATAGACAATAAATAAACTGACTAATGAAACACAGAAAATAGGCTAGAAAAGACAAGACATGACACATGAAATCAGTGAGTACACAATGACTTAAGAGACAAACTGCACACAAACCTGAGGGCAGTGACATGATCAGGATATGTTCTTGAACTCCCACTTTTAAAAAAAACTAAGAAAAGGTAATATTTCTCCCAATACATTTTTTCTGCACTGGCAGAATTGAGTACAATCAATGTATCATTTACAATCATTCTCCTCACCTACAAATCCCTCGATGGTCAACACCTTATCTTGAAGACATCATAGTACCATATTACCCCACTAGAACACTGCACTCCCAGAATGCAGACGTACAGTACTTGTGATTCCTAGTGTCTCCAAAGTTAAATGGGATTCAGAGCAGTCAGCTATCAAGCCCCTCTTCTGTTGCACTAGCTCCTAGTTTAGGTTTGGGAGGAAGACACCCTCTCCATAAAGCTTATAGTTGGGGCTCGCTCAGTTTTGCCGTGGACCAGCCCCTAGTCACTCGTCTTTAAGCTTAGACTGCTGGGGAACTTACACTGAGCTCGTCTCTCTCTCTTTCTCCATCACTGTACTTTCATATTCCATTAATACATGTTACTAACTTGGCTTCTTTTCCTGAGTTTTTGTGATTTCTCGTCTGGATCAAGGCTTCGCTTGTTGCTGTGTTTCCTCTTGACGCCCACTGCTACTATTATTACGTCTATTATTTTTAAAGTTGTTATTGCCATTATCGTACTAGCTGTGCATCTCTTTCTCACTCTCTCCTTTTCTTTCTCAACCCAAAAGGTCAAGGCAGACAGACGCCCACATTGAGCCGCTTCTTGCCGTCGTGGCCCAAATGTGAGCTCTTTAGGGGAATGTTGGGTTTCTGTAGGTCTTCACCTGCACTATATGAAAAGAGTCATGTGGTGAAGTGGCGCTATAAAATTAAGATTGACTTGACTTTACCATTCATACTTTTTTCTTGAATGTTTCATTGAAACTATATCCATATACAGTTTATACCCCGACACACACATAGGCCCTCATAACCACCTCAACTATCTATCAATCATCCTATCACACAAATGCTTGCACCTGCAACTTCTAAATGGACTGACTTCATATTTTAATCTAGTGTATGTGGTTTTAAAGTGGGATGGTCAGACGGGCTGGGGGTGGGGGTAAGAAGCAGAAGAAAAGAAGAAAAAAAAAACAGATGATTTGCAGAGGTAAGTTCAAGTGGATAGCTGTCCGGGGTTAAAAGTGAAAGTAATTCATTACGGGGAGATAGTGCTTGGCGATATTCCTCATCTTGACGCTTTGCGGTGTGGCAGTTGAGAGGGGTGAGGTGAAGGGGGGTGAAATGGCCGGCGGTGGCGGGAGGGGGCTGGGGGTGAGCTACATATACTGGCCCCAACGGAGGAGAAAGAACGGCGATGAAGGGATAAGGGCCAAATTGATGGTCATATTTTACAGTGGGTCAGTGTGGAGCGTGCTGTCCAACGCTGTAATTACAAGTTTGGTTAGAGGAGAGAGGGAGAGAGAGGGGAAGAAGAGGGACAGTAGTCTTTGTCATGGCCGTAAATGAACAGCCAGGCTTAATTGAGTGGTAACCTCTGAAGCTGTTGTGCTAACACTGCAGAGAGATGGAGGGAGGGAGGGAGAGAGGGGTAGAAAAAGAGGGGAGAAGTGCTGATAAGGTCTTTTGTTTGTCAGTTTGCTACCTTATCCTTCCCCACCCTACTACTACTGAAAGCAAGCATCTCACATAGACACCGTCTGTACAGGGCAACATTAAAAAAGAGAAGAGAATTTCGTTCCCTATATTAAACAAAAACAACGTATCTTAAAGAAAATGTAGCGTATATTCACTTATTCAGCCAACTAATACCAGATATATTTTTGGTCACCACGGTCCCAAAAGGACGAAGCATAACAAAGTAAATCTTTTCATTTCAATCTACTGGATGGACTTGCAACATTAATGGTCACCAGACAATGCATCCGGGGGCCTTTGCTCTGCAGTACCATGTTTATATAAATGATGCTTTGTGCTCAACGTTGATCCACCCTCGGATGGACATGGTCATCTTGATACTGTCTGGGGTTAAGCTAGCTAATTGTCAAAGTAAAGCTAGCATGTATAATCCACTCGCACTTGCAAGAAGCTTATTTTTGCTCATTCAGAAAGGAAAAATATTGAGGTAATGCTTGGTGACAAAGTCCTTGATGGTTCATCAGTGAGCAGGAGATGAATCCAGCCACAGTATGATCAGCCTTCATAGGAGACTGCACAGTTTGTGCTTTGGTAAGGCTTGGACATCTTTGGCTTGATCACAAGAGCACCCTCCCATTGGTTGGAATACACGTTGGAAAAAGTTACGGAGAGAACGCGTGATGTTCCCTCTCTGTGTGTCTCTCTGTGCCTCGCTCATTCCCTCCTATCTTCTCCATTTCTTTCTCTGTCTTTCCACTCTCGCCTTCCTATCTGTGTCTCTTTTCAATTCTCCCCTGCTCTAATTTTCCCTTCTCATCCCAGCCTGTGCGATTGTAGCGTCTCATCACAATTTTGGCAGAGATTTCTTTTCATTTTCTTTCCTCATCTCCTGTCTTATTTTTGGCCTCGCAGCCCCTAAACCCTGCAACCACCCACCCACCACTTTTTCCTCTTTTCTCCTCTGTCTCACTCTTTCCCTGCAATCTTTCGGCTTGTCATTTAAAACGGCTTGTTTCTTTCAATGTTCCAAGGTAATGGTTGAATATAGCAGGCCTGCCGTCGGAGAGAAAGAGGGAACAATTTGTTCCTTTTGCAGTGAGCAGGGACGGTTGTGATCAAGGCTGTGTGTACACACACACACACATACACACACACATGCATGCACACACACACAAAGTGATGATGATGATGAGGCCATTTCCTCCCTCATCTCCAGATCCTCATCTAACCGCTAATGAAAAACACGACAATTACCCACAACTCTTTGCACCCCAGCCTTCAGCAGTAGTAATCTCGGCGCCGATATGAAGCCAGCATGTCGTGTTGCCTTCACTGTCCCGTCCTCTTTCCCATCCGTCCGTCCCTTCTCTTGTCCATTTAGAGGGAAGCTGGCCACGGGAGTGTACAGCCACAATGATGACTGCTGCTGGTTGGTTGTAACGATGTGATTGGAATTGGAGATATGATATAGCATTACTTACTTGTACCAGTGGGGGACGGACAAAGGCCACGTTGAGGGTAATGAACGGTGGATTAAGGGTGAATAATGAAGCACAGAGCATTATCATTTGCTACCATGGGAGCATCGTGACCCCGTAACATTGTTAGTGGAGTCTGTGCATGTGTGTGTGTGTTCTCTCTCTGTAATATTATCTGCAAACCTCAGCCCCAGCTCAGTATCAGATGAAATTATAATCATTGCTCTCAGGTTATCTCTATCTCCAATAAATGAAGAAATACCTGATATTCAAATCAAAAGCGGTTTAAATGAAAATTAGGAAATTCCTCACCTCATTGTCTTTCGGTGTACACAGCGAGATAACTTTACAATTCAGAATTTCAATGAGCAATGTACAGTGTTTTTGTGCCGCGTGCATGATTACATGCATGCATATTTGATGAGGCAATTCGCTGCTGTGCAGTCCACATGACAGGGCATCATCTTTTCTACCTCTCTGCACCAGGTGACAGCAAGGTGTCAGCTACGATGGCACTTTAATTAATTTTGTTTGTCCTGTTCACTGATAGTCATGGACCGCTGGGTATCCATGTTCTGGCTGTTGGGACTGATGCAGAGCACTGAGATTGTAGATAGTGTGTGTGTGTGTGTGTGTGTGTGTGTGTGTGTGTGTGTGTAGGGTAGAAGCAGGGTAGGCTTAGTCAGTTGTAATTCTTTGACTATTATTTCTTCATAGTCAGTATTTGTTCTTAATTAGATATTTGTAGGTATTTTTTTGCAATACTCACTTGCAAATGCCGTTGCCAAGTAATGAGAGCAGCAGGCATAGAAGAAGAAAACCTCCTGAATTATCCCGACTTGGGAGATTCTATGCATCACTTGAAGTCTCATTCACCCTGAGCTCCCTAAGCATATTTCAATTACATTTATTTCTGTTGCATTTAAGAGAAACAAATTCCAAGGAAAATGTTTTGCCTTGAAACGTAACTGAATGGATTTTTTAGGAGAAACAGCTGATTATGGAGACAGCATTGTGGGTGCAAATTCAGGAAGTTTATTCAGGTGGGCACGGGACAAGAGTCTTTGTGGATAATACACAAACTAATATGTATCTTATATTAGTATACTATTTTTAATATGAGTATACTAATGCCAGTAAAATACAGACAAATGTAATTTCTAAATCACGTAACGTCCTTGAGTCTAATAGGTCTATGAACTCCATTCACAAGCTCAGCAAATCAATTATATTCTTCAAACTCATTCATTTTAGAAGCATTCAAAGAGGAGAGCGGTGTTCAAGAAACTTGATGTAAACAACCCAGAGGCCCAGGTCCCAACAGGACGTTTAAAAACAGCTACTCATGATACTGTTGACCATGTGCAGGAAACCACTTGGGAAGGGAAAGTGTGTGTAAGATTAGACGGTTCAGCCTGTGCACACTGTAGTCATCAAAGCCAATTCAACACCTGCTGCTAGTTGACCATTTCTCCTGTGTGAATAGGCCCCCCCTGACCCCCCCCCCCCCACCTCACGGTACAGAACTGGAGGAGCAGCGAGTCTTTAACAGTCTATGGCAAAACATTAGAGCTTCATAGGTGAACCGGCTGCAAGTACAGAGATATCTCATACCCAAACACCACCACAGAGAGAGAGGTTTCATTATGCAAAGGCTTCATTTCAGAGTTGTGATGACTAAACTGGTATTATTTCAGACACGTGTCTTATACATGTTTCTTAGATTATTAATATATATCTACTATCGGCATTTAATGTTGTTGGGTGCGATCTCTGTGAATTGAGACGACTAAATGCTGACAAAACTGAAACGATATGCTTCTCAAGGACAACGAAGACATCTGATGGTGTAGCTGGAACAGAGTAGCCAGAACAACAAGTCCAGTCTCATGGCAGTCGGTCAAATAGTCACAGATCATCTATTGGTTTAGTGCACAGAGACACACATTGTCTATTGTTTTGTGTCGCTCAGCACAGAATTGATGCAAATGAAAAGTCAATCAGGACTCTTTTTGTGGTGGACTCAAATTAAATGCATTTACTTGACAATGGTCATAGCTTGTGACATATTAAATATGTATATTTACTATTTAGATTTCTGTTTACTTCACTACATTTTGAAAAGAAAACTGATACTTTTACTCACGTTATTGCGCAATTGCAAACAAGTGCTCTCAAAGCCGCGTTCTTTTGATTCCCAGTGATGCCCAGGATGCTAACTTAGCTAGCGAGTGGCTACATGAGTAGATGACTGATTTCATGATGGAAGCAGAGATGGAAACACCTGCTACTCCCACAACAAACAATGGTGGTGACGAAGACCAACACCGGATTGGAGTATATCTCTGTCGGGGTAGGACACACACGCTGTCTGTGAAGATGAACACACCTTTACCTGTGAAGATGAAGATGAACACACCTCTACCTGTGAAGATGAACACACCTCTACATGTGAAGATGAACACACCTCTACATGTGAAGATGAACACACCTCTACATGTGAAGATGAAGATGAACACACCTCTACCTGTGAAGATAAACACACCTCTACATGTGAAGATGAAGATGAACACACCTCTACCTGTGAAGATGAACACACCTCTACCTGTGAAGATGAAGATGAACACATCTCTACATGTGAAGATGAACACACCTCTACATGTGAAGATGAACACACCTCTACCTGTGAAGATGAAAATGAACACATCTCTACATGTGAAGATGAACACACCTCTACATGTGAAGATAAACACACCTCTACCTGTGAAGATAAAGATAAACACACCTCTACCTGTGAAGATAAACACACCTCTACATGTGAAGATGAAGATGAACACACCTCTACCTGTGAAGATGAAGATGAACACACCTCTACATGTGAAGATGAAGATGAACATGATGAAGATGAACACACCTCTACCTGTGAAGATGAAGATGAACACACCTCTACATGTGAAGATGAAGATGAACATGATGAAGATGAACACACCTCTACCTGTGAAGATGAACACATCTCTACATGTGAAGATGAAGATGAACACACCTCTACATGTGAAGATGAACACATCTCTACATGTGAAGATGAAGATGAACACACCTCTACATGTGAAGATGAACACACCTCTACCTGTGAAGATGAACACATCTCTACATGTGAAGATGAAGATGAACACACCTCTACATGTGAAGATGAACACATCTCTACATGTGAAGATGAAGATGAACACACCTCTACATGTGAAGATGAAGATGAACATGATGAAGATGAACACACCTCTACCTGTGAAGATGAACACATCTCTACATGTGAAGATGAACACATCTCTACATGTGAAGATGAACACATCTCTACATGTGAAGATGAAGATGAACACACCTCTACATGTGAAGATGAACACACCTCTACCTGTGAAGATGAACACATCTCTACATGTGAAGATGAAGATGAACACACCTCTACATGTGAAGATGAACACACCTCTACATGTGAAGATGAACACACCTCTACCTGTGAAGATGAACACATCTCTACATGTGAAGATGAAGATGAACACACCTCTACATGTGAAGATGAACACACCTCTACCTGTGAAGATGAACACATCTCTACATGTGAAGATGAACACACCTCTACATGTGAAGATGAACACACCTCTACCTGTGAAGATGAACACATCTCTACATGTGAAGATGAACACACCTCTACATGTGAAGATGAACACATCTCTACATGTGAAGATGAAGATGAACACACCTCTACATGTGAAGATGAACACACCTCTACATGTGAAGATGAACACACCTCTACATGTGAAGATGAACACACCTCTACCTGTGAAGATGAACACACCTCTACATGTGAAGATGAACACATCTCTACATGTGAAGATGAAGACACCTCTACCTGTGAAGATGAACACATCTCTACATGTGAAGATGAACACACCTCTACATGTGAAGATGAACACACCTCTACCTGTGAAGATGAACACACCTCTACATGTGAAGATGAAGACACCTCTACCTGTGAAGATGAACACATCTCTACATGTGAAGATGAACACACCTCTACATGTGAAGATGAACACACCTCTACCTGTGAAGATGAACACACCTCTACATGTGAAGATGAACACACCTCTACCTGTGAAGATGAACACACCTCTACATGTGAAGATGAACACACCTCTACATGTGAAGATGAACACATCTCTACATGTGAAGATGAAGACATCTCTACATGTGAAGATGAACACACCTCTACATGTGAAGATGAACACACCTCTACATGTGAAGATGAACACACCTCTACATGTGAAGATGAACACACCTCTACATGTGAAGATGAACACATCTCTACATGTGAAGATGAACACACCTCTACATGTGAAGATGAACACATCTCTACATGTGAAGATGAACACACCTCTACATGTGAAGATGAACACATCTCTACATGTGAAGATGAACACATCTCTACATGTGAAGATGAACACACCTCTACATGTGAAGATGAACACATCTCTACATGTGAAGATGAACACATCTCTACATGTGAAGATGAACACATCTCTACATGTGAAGATGAACACACCTCTACATGTGAAGATGAACACATCTCTACATGTGAAGATGAACACATCTCTACATGTGAAGATGAACACATCTCTACATGTGAAGATGAACACACCTCTACCTGTGAAGATGAACACATCTCTACATGTGAAGATGAACACATCTCTACATGTGAAGATGAACACATCTCTACATGTGAAGATGAACACATCTCTACATGTGAAGATGAACACACCTCTACATGTGAAGATGAACACATCTCTACATGTGAAGATGAACACATCTCTACATGTGAAGATGAACACACCTCTACATGTGAAGATGAACACACCTCTACATGTGAAGATGAACACACCTCTACATGTGAAGATGAAGATGAACACACCTCTACATGTGAAGATGAACACACCTCTACATGTGAAGATGAACACACCTCTACATGTGAAGATAAACACACCTCTACATGTGAAGATGAACACACCTCTACATGTGAAGATGAAGATGAACACACCTCTACATGTAAAGATGAACACACCTCTACATGTGAAGATGAACACACCTCTACATGTGAAGATGAACACACCTCTACATGTGAAGATGAACACACCTCTACATGTAAAGATAAACACACCTCTACATGTGAAGATGAACACACCTCTACATGTGAAGATGAAGATGAACACACCTCTACATGTAAAGATGAACACACCTCTACATGTGAAGATGAACACACCTCTACATGTGAAGATGAACACACCTCTACATGTGAAGATGAACACACCTCTACCTGTGAAGATGAACACACCTCTACATGTGAAGATGAACACACCTCTACATGTGAAGATGAACACACCTCTACCTGTGAAGATGAACACACCTCTATATGTGAAGATGAAGATGAACACATCTCTACATGTGAAGATGAAGATGAACACATCTCTACATGTGAAGATGAACACACCTCTACCTGTGAAGATGAACACACCTCTACCTGTGAAGATGAACACACCTCTACCTGTGAAGATGAACCTCTACCTGTGAAGATGAACCTCTACCTGTGAAGATGAACCTCTACCTGCCTCAGCTAAAGGCTATTTAGCATCGCAGGACGAGCCTTCAGCCCAAAAAGTTATTTTGAAGATGAACAGGACATTTTTCAGTTTTAAGTAATGACTGGTTGTTACTTTCGGTGCTGCTGATCATGTTTTGATATTTGTGGATCATCAGATCGAGTTATGATGGACGCAGTCGCCCACTTGCACATTCATCTTCATCAAAACCTTTTCCTATTGTGTATCAGGCCCAGAGGAGTTCACAAGGCAGGTGTCCTTTCTCAAAACACGGACCTGATGCATCAACTTATGTTTTGCTGAACACAATATTGTGCATTTGGCCTCTACATCCTCTAGAATGAGCATACTTATAAATCCACTGTTACAACTTCTTCATAGTGTCATATTGCTTTTCGGAGAATTATGATAAGTTCATAGTAGATGCAAAAGTACTTATGTATCTATGTATTTAATATCAGAAAATTACTTTTGATACTTAAGTACAATAAATACCAGAAACTTTAATACTTTTACTCAAGTAGTATTCTCATAGGTGACTTTTACTGGAGTCATTTTCCAGTAAGGTATCTTTACTTTGACTCAAGTTTTTCTTTTGGGTACTTTATACACCACTGTGCGGAGGGGAGGTACATGGGTCCAACACAGGACTTCCAACAATGACACCGGGGCTGTTGACTCATTCGTAATGTCTTTCCTAAACCTAAATACGTGCTTCTGTTGCCTTAACCTAACTAACGTTTTGAAGGAGAAGTACAGGAAACCAATAGATTGCTCATCGTGACTATACCTTGAACTGCCAGGAGACTGTGGAGGACCTTTGGATACAGCAGCAAGGCCCAAACCCAAAATGTCCACACTCAGAAGGAATCATGGACGTTGATGGGCGTTCCTGCAGTCTTTGTGACTAGGGCCCAAAGCAGACACACACAGGAAGCAGGAGGATTAAAGGTGATTTTAATCAAAGAAACATCCGAAGGACTTGAGGATGGCGAGTCCATAAGCAATCAGAAGATCCACCAATGAAACAAAAAGTCCATAAACAATCAAAATCCAAAAGTGAGTAACGGAAAACCCACGTTTACAAATGACAAATAAAATGGCCTCAGGTGCACAGGACTAACTGGTACAAAGGCACGATAGCTACAGCAGACAGAAGACAGGACTATAAACACACAGGAAGATAACCACAGGTGGGCAGGCTGACAGCTGATTGGTGGAATCAAACACAGGAGACTAATACAACACAAGCTATCCACAGAAGAAAGGAGAAAGTCAAACAAACACAGGATATAAGAGGCAGGGAACTTCAAAATAAAACAAAAAAACAAAATCTTTATACGCACATTTACTTTACATTAAAACATTAAGGATTCAAGATGGTACATTAAATCAAAAATAGGAGGAATGCAAGTATACGTTATAGTTCACACCCGTTATGCATCAACTATTTCCTTTAACTTTGCTTAGAACAAGTAAATAGAGTATTGGGCAAACAGCCCGGAGGAAGACTTGCAAATCAGGCAATAAAAAAGTCAAATAAAAACCAACTTTGTACAAAACATGTTTTGGTGTCATCAAAGTAACTTGATGTGTCGCTGCGTCATACTGTGCCATTCATATTCATTACGTTCCAGTACTGTGCCTTTCATATTCATTGCTTTCCACCATTCACTGTGAGGACGGTTCAGGGCCTTAAGGGGGACATTGGGATTGGGCCTAGGACATCCTGGTATTCTTAGCACACTTCAATACTATGTATTGGGACATACTATACATTTTCCTGGCATAATAAAAGGTATGGTTGAACGCAGAGTAGGTTTTTATTCTTAAAATGCTGTTTTGCTTTTGGTGCAAGGAAAAAATAAATACATAAAAGATATACCAGTGACACTATGTGAACAGGAGGTCTGGTGAGTGCCGGGCTAACAGGGGACAGGTGAAGGTAATCAGGGCGGCCCACTCATCCAAAACAAGACAAAGAATCAAAGAAAACATGACCTCAGAGCCAGGGCAGATTATGACATCTTTAAAATGGTTAGCTCCAGTGTGTCATGCTGCGTTCACATCATTGCAGTCTGTGTGAGAAAGTTGGTTTATCCTCCTTGTGGAACACGTTTTCTTTGTACGGCCATACAACACAAACTACCTCCTCATGCTTATGCTTAACGGGATTAAGAGTTGTTTGATGTCCTCCTCAACACAAGGCATTCGATATCCCAGCTTGGCCAGTGCTCCTGAGCTTCAAGCCATGGCGCTCTGAGTACCTCTAGCTTTTGGATGTCAACAGACATCTGTTATCGTGTCAAGAAGTTTAGGGTTGGTAATCAAAACCCTTTCAGGAAGAGATCGTGGATGATGTCACCTTCACTGACCAACAAGTCACTAACGACTCCTGACCATACAAAATAAATCAACTTTGAGTTTTCATCAGTGTCCTGGATGAAAGTCCTTAGTTTGTTTGACCCGTCCACCACCTCTCCTCTCCCCCTGCCTTGTGTGGACTATCTTGACTTTACGCTAGGAGCTCTGAGGCGTAGCATCAGGACGGGTGTGTGTGTTAACAGCAGGAAGCCCAGTGCATCGCATATACAGGGCCTGTGTGGGTCAGTACCAGACGCTGCTGTATTGGACACATCGGGGCTGAGAAGGGGTTGGGCCTGTTACTGAACACTGCTAATTCATTGGTTCCTGTAGTCTGCCTTTTGTTTTAAGTCTGCTGTCTTCAATGCATGTGGAATGTTGCTTTTAACATTTTAAAAAGGTTAATACATAAAGAATAAATACATATCTTTATTTCATGTGAATATTCATACTAATAATGTGACTCAACATGTTCATCAACTTGAGCATTATTTTGTTATTAGTGTTGACAGTGACTCCGACTACTCTTAACTTTAACTAAGGCAAAACATAACTGGCCAAATCTTTGACTTTAAACACAAAGTGCAAAACACAAAATGACATGCTCATTTGATATTTAATGCGTCTATGCTTGTTACTACGCGATTAGATCACAGAATCAATGCGACATGTTTGCAAGCATTTCTCCTTTTCTACACAACATCTCCCAGCTGAGCATCAATGCAGCTTAGTTGCTAATTACGTCACCGCCACTGTGGTTGTATGAGGTGGAGAGATTTAAGGAAAAACTATTTATTTCCTTTTGATTACACCACAAAGCCGCAGGCGTCTAGACTTCTTTACGTTTCTGAGTGTTAATGTCTTGAATAAAAGCTCATTTAACAGAAAGAGCAAAGAAGAGTCACATTTTGACTTGAATGTAGGATTCACTGTCAAGACTTTCAAAGTATTACAGTATATTCAATACAATTAACCATTTATCTAAATGCAAATATCTCAAATTATTGTTCTAATCTATTGGTTTAACATTGAGGAAATGAGCATTTTGATGAGAATTTCACTGTGACAGCATTACTTGATAACAACCATTTTATTCTAAAAGGCAATGCTTCAAAGTCAATATTTGACATATAATGTTGTGACACTCAAATAAACTGCATAATATTGCATATGATGTGCAGCCGTGGTGCTCATGGAGGTTCCTCACAACGTCATTGTAGCGCCCTCTCAGGTTAGCTCTGTTAGCTCTGTTAGCTCTGTTAGCTCTGTTAGCTCTGTTCTTGCTATGAGCCATTGCCACGTTGAGAGCTGTGTGGAGGCAATATATATGCTTTGAATTCTGAATATTGAGCACATTTACACATTTTATAAATTAAAACTCTGACAATTTTCAAGGCATATTAAATATTATATATAATATGACATTTATGTGTGATACAGCATTCATAATATGATATGCAAATCTACACAAAATTGTTTATAATATACTGATTTATAATTTACATTTGTTGAAACTGTATATTATGATGTGATTCTAAATATGTTAAACTATATTATTATATAATAATTATATTATCAAGCATTAATTAACTGTTTGTAAACATATTGTTGATGCTTAAAACCTAAAGAATGCAACGTGCGTTTCTGCGTGATACGAGGCTGATGTGGAATTAACTTAAAACACAAAGAAAAGACAATGCTTATAAATGCAAATAAAGGTTTGTAAATAAAGTCTTTCCATGAAATTCTCCACACATCTTCATATGGGACTTGTCCTTCAGAAAGCGGTCAGACTTCTCTGGAAAAACATATGCAGGGAAGCGGATCCACATGCTTTAGCACCACTTTGATTATTCATAGAAAATGCAGACTAGGGACTATGGAAGTGAAATGTGGGTGAAGAAATAGGCAAAGAGGAAGGGAAGGCGGAGGGAAGGGGCATCAGTGTAAATAAATAAACAAATAAATAATAAACAATTACTGCACCCCTGGCTGCACACACTGCAAGGAACCAATCAGCACCCTGGCTGAACGCCCTGGAAATTGTGTGTAATGAGTAGGAAAAGATTAGAGGGAGCTCTTGCTAGGCCGTAAATTGACATTAGTAAAAGAAAACTCTTTTACTAGGCGGGCCCAGCAGTCTCATTTAGACAACGGGGGGGGGGGGGGGGGGGGGGACAAACACTGAGACGAGGAATGGAGTGCATGAAGACTGCTCAGATTAGCAGCCTCACTGTTGTGTGCTTGGAGAGTGCTGAATTTAAAGTGAAGAGTATTTTTTAAATTCCATAGCTACCTTTTATTCCAGCCTGTTCTCATTACCAGGGCATCGTTTGATTATGTAATCTGTGTTACATCACATGTCATTTAGCTGACGCTTTTATCCAAAGCGACTTACAATCATGTTACATTCATACTCTGTAGAACAGCTACAGGGAACAATTCAGGCTCAAGGACACATGGACTAGGGCGGGGATTGAACCGCCAACCTCCTTTGATTGAAAAATGCACCTGCCAACCAAGTCAGTACAATGAAAACCCGTCCACAACCTCCGGTTCTGCCATGTGAAGCCTTTGCTGAAGTGTCTTAAAATGTGCATGATATCTCCTGACCAGCAGGGGGCGACTCCTCCGGTTGCAAAAAGAAGTCAGATTGTATAGAAGTCTATGAGGAAATGACTCTACTTCTCTCTTGATGTATTCCCTCAGTAAACATTGTAAACATGAGTTTATGGTGTTCATTTAGGGTTAGTGATGAGAGTCAGCTGAGGTGGGTTGAGCATCTCATCAGGATCCTCCTGGAGGCTTCCAGGCATGTCCAGCTGGTAAGAGGCCCCATGTAGACCCAGATCACGCTAGAGAGATTAAGGCTCTACATGGCCATAGGGGGTGGGGACTGCCATCTTGGTGGTATTTAATGAACATTACATTACAAACCATTCATTTCAGTGGTTTTGTACAGTGACTCGCCAATAAGTTCATCTAGCCTCTGTGAGAATAAGAACTAATATGATATAAATAACATCCAATTACGAGCTACACTAGGAGTGTAAAACGTGGTTCTTTGGACTGACTTCAGTAGGGAGGTGGCCAAGGTGACACTGGCAAGAGATGCAGAATTTTCTGGTAAAACCAATTTAACCTCGCTCAACTTTTAAGGGGACATAATACAAGGTCAGCTAGAAGGTATTGCCTTACCTAATCATATATGTGCACCATCCAGGTAGATTGTAACATAAACAAAACTATAACTGCAGCGAGGAGCAAGTTGGAGTTGTCCAGGGAGGCGATTACAGCTACTGCTGTCCTCATTGCATAAAGCATCCACCTGAGTGCTTGATCTCCATCAACAATACTCTGAATCAATGTACATTGTTGGCATTTCTCTCTTATTTAGCTGTTTTTGGTCAATAGGCCATGGCACTGTGCTCCTATAATATTAACAATAAATAAACTGATTTCTAGATGTGATGTTCACAACATCCCCTCTTCTTTCAGACTCAATACAGACACACACAGACACACACACACACACACACACACACACACACACACACACACACACACACACACACACACACACACACACACACACACACACACACACACACACACACACACACACACACACATCCAATCACACAGTCGGGATGAGTATGTTTCATTCACTCATTTGTATATGTGTTTATGTTTGTGTTGCACTGCCCACCCCAACTGAGCAATTATTGTAACTATGCAGCTTGAGTAATAAGAGCCTCACAGGCTAATTACGATAATAGTGCTCGTGATTACTACGGCACAAGAAAAGAACAATGGGGGCGTGTATATGGATATTGCTGGATGACTATGGATTGCATCTCTTTTTTCTCCTTTATCCATCTTCTCACCTTTTCTCTCATCCCATCCCTCCATTTCTTCTCTCTGTTACATCTTTCAACATTATGCACCATCCCTCTCCCTCCACCATCACCCCCACC
>NC_046990.1:704916-724916 GCF_009769545.1 Cyclopterus lumpus
AAGGTGTTGTGTCAGTCGTTAACGTCACGTTAAAATTACAAAGTGGTTTTGTTGCCCCGACCTAAACTTCTTGTGACTTGACTGAAGTTTGATGAAGTTTAAGACCACAGACCATTGACCTCATGCTTCAAAGGTCGGAGCTTCTGACCGTGTCTGACGCCTCCTTCCTTGACCAATGGTTGTAACATCATTCGAAACAGACAACCTGACAGTTGCACCAACTTGAATTATTATTTTGCCAGATGTGCTGCAGTTTTAAAATAAGCATGCGTTGTACCTGGCACCCTTGAATGCGGTCCTTGGATACTATCACATTAACATATGAACCTAGTTAGTTCCATTCCCTGTGGTTATTGTCAACATTGCCATGACTAGTTTGATGTAAAAACATGATCCAGCTCAAATGTGTCGTCACATGGTTGCTAAGCAGCTTGAGAGCGTGAACACGGCGTTTCGTTTTCTGTGGCAGTGAGGAGCAGACACACTTAGCCTATGGACTGTTCCAGACTGCAGCACTCATCCATATCTGTTTACTGCACACACCCCGGCTCAGTTGACCTGGACTTCGCCTTTCAATATCCATTCAGAGATACTTTTCCAGGACGGCTTGAGCGTCTATAAAAGTGATGCATGTCCTACCATAACACAAAACGACCACGAGCCTCCTGCCCTGATGACATTCAGAAATGACTGCATAGACACAGGTACACATGCAAAAGTTCACATGTGTGTGCGCACTCCCCACACACACTCGCTCCACTGCGACTCCCTCGGCCCCTCCCATCAGAGAAGTGAAGCCTTTTAATTATCTGCTGATTACCTGTTAGATCACCTTAGCTAATGGAGAGCAGCTCCCTGGGGAGCCATCCAATCTAACTCTCATCACACACAATGGGCTCCTCTTCACTGGAGAGAGTAGACTGTGTGTGTGTGTGTGTGTGTGTGTGTGTGTGTGTGTGTGTGTGTGTGTGTGAGTGAGATAGATAGATAGATAGAGAGAGAGAGAGAGAGAGAGAGAGAGTCCCTTTGAGGCAGATGCTGAAATTAATACTGAAAATAGCCTTCTATTTATTCTTTCATAGACTAAATTACCATCACACTTTGCTCCACACACACACACACACACACACACACACACACACACACACACACACACACACACACACACACACACACACACACACACACACACACACACACTATAGGGCACTGGCATATTCTGATTTTGGTGGCTTGCTTCCATTTTCATCACAGTTCAGATCATCACAGATTATTCCATAACTGGCTTCCATGCAGCACAGAACTACCGAATTCAACACTTTGCTCTTATTGCTTTCGCTTTTCATTTTGCTGTGTGTTCATTGTTTTGTACTTACTCTGTAACTGCATATTGAAATGTTGTACCTGAAGTAAATGAAATCGCAAAATGCTGTGAAATAGCAGCAGGACTCATAACAGCTTCACAGAACTGAACTTTAAGAAGAAAAAAAAGACTTCTTTGCCGAGCAGAACAACACATTCTGACAAATCGAGTGCAATCAATGGGATAAAAAGTACTGCTCGGATTTCTCCCCAGGCAGGAACAGGAAATGGTTCAGATCAGAGGTTCTCAACATTTAAAAAAAAAAAAAAAACATACACAAAAGAAAGGTCAGTAAATATGTGTAATCCTAGTCAGCTGTATCAACATTATGAATTGAGATTTCAGGGTGATATTTCTTCACCTGATAATCCACACATGACAGGTGGTAGGGGTAACCAAACACAGGACTGTGGTCCAGGAGACCTGGGCTCGTGTCCTGGGCCCAACTCGACGTGAACATTGACATTTCATCAAGAACATTAACAGAGACGCAGACAAAGGAAAGAGTCGATACACACAGAGGTTTGAATACAGGTCTGTGCTGGAGGGCAGGGTTCATACACAGGGGAGCAAAGGCTTCCAAACTCAAGGCAAAAGTAAGGAACTAAATGCTGGTACGCTCCCTCAAACAGATAAGATGAACTGGCTCAGACCACCGAAGAAATACACAATGAAAGGAGGGTGATAACTAGAGGTGACAGGTGAAAACAATCAATCACACAGATGGAATATGATGTGAAATACAAAGTTGAGCATACCAAAATAATACTGAGAACAAGGAAAACTTAACCTTAGAACACCAACAGAACAATATATTTCAAATCACTATAGTTGTATAACCAGAACATACTGCAATTGAAATAGAATACACACAATAGAAGAGGACAACAGCAAGAAAGAAAGAAAAAGGAGAGAAGCATCGACCGATTGGCTGCCAAAAGAAACAAAACCAAAGAAAGGAGTTCCAGATTCATATTTTGTATTGAACACGGCGGTGCACACAGTAAAGTCACACACACACACATGCACACGCACACCCACACACACGCACACACAGAAGACATTAAACGCGCAATTATTCACTACTTTAAGTCCAAAATAAGTTGTGGTAAAAACATTTGGAACAACTAACTTATGTATCTTTGTAATTGTACTTCACTGCATGCCACTCAGAGTAACCACAGTGAACAGCACAGGGCCTTCACTTCGTATAATGGAGCTAACAGCTAATGCTAACCGGAGTTGCATTGACTTGCATTATGAGGCTTTCAAGCACTATTCAGTACAAAGTTGTGTTAGGCTAAAGTAAATGTTCAAAAGTAATCTTGTAACATGTAGTTTTTGGTGAAAAGCTTTAATAAATATAGTTGTTTGAAGGTGATGTTTTCACAGTAACATAAAATGGATTAGATTATGACTTTAACTTTCATCACTACTAGTATTAAAACTACTAATGACAAGGTTTTTTAAATCAAAGAAAATATTGATTTAAAATACAATCATTTCTTAATTATTTGAATTGTGAGTCTTCATGTAAATAGCAACTATTGATAAGTATACATTTAGAATTGTTGATTTACACTGTTTTATTTTCCAGGACTGTGGTAACATCAATGCCTCTGGAGCTTTGCTGTGAATTATAGTTCTTTTACAGAAAATAAAATATGAATAATTAGGTCTAGAATAATATTTACAGAAATTGCATCTGTGATGAATGAAACCATTGGTCTTTTCAAAGTTGTGTAATCATTTGCACTCCTGGTTTCTCGAGTGTACACTAAGTAGATCTATAAAGTCCCAGGAGTCCTTAGGGCATGATATGCCACGCATCTCATCATGCAGTCCTTTGGGGATAGAGTTTTGAATTAAATATGCAGAATACTTCTCTTCTATTAAGTATTTCATCAATGCTCCCACCTCTCAGGCAGAGTCACCTTTTTAATGCCCTAAATGATGACGTGTCATGTTTGTAATGTACTGCTTCTGGGTAATCTGGATCATTCCTCCTTATGGAGCTCTGTTCGCTCAGTCTCTGCTTTAATGGACGCAATGTCTTACCAACATGGGGTAACCCACAAGGACATTCAATCAAAGAGTGGAACATGTGATGACATCTTTGATAAAATACTTCTTTCCAGTGTGAGGATGAGTACAGAAGTTACCTTTGACCACATTATTACATTGGGGACATCCTCTGCATGTATACCATCCTTTTGAAGAGGTTTACACAAGGACTATGAATGTTTTCTTCACTGATTTCACATCAGCATTTACAGATGGTCTAAGATAACTTCCTCTTCTATAGACTTTTAATACTTCTTCTCTCAGATCCATGGATATTGCTGGGTCTGATGAGAAAATGTCAAGCCCAGTCTCTGGCAGATGGGGTATATACCTTATAAGGACGTCATGACATCAGATATTTAGGATTCAATACCAATATTGTGTGCAGGGCACGAGACCAGAGGGCTCTACAGGGGGTGATCACAACTGCTCAGAACATTGGATCTACTGATAAAAGGTGCCTGCAAAGAGCCCAAAGACTACTGTGGCTGGGGGGACGGAGCAGCTTCTTTCCTCCAGCTTTGAGACTCCTAAATGTATCCTCCACCATCCACGTATAATAAAACTTATTTAGTTTTATGTGTTTTTCTTATAAAGAATGGGACTACATGTGATGACAATAAATTAACCTTGTAATCTTAAAAATTCCACGATTCACGATACCTACTTCAATATCATTATAAATGTCCTGGCTCCTGGGTCCTTGCCCCTGCTTCCTGCATCCAGCTTCTGGCCTAGTCTTGGCCTCCTGCCCAATGGTCCAGCCTCCTTCTCTGTGCCTCCTGCTTCAAAGGCCTGACCTCATTGGTCCGGCCTCTTTCGCGATGCCTCGGGCCTCCTGAGCCCTGCCTCCGGCCTCCTGCCATGGCCCTGCTGAGCCCCCCCCCCCTCTCCTCTCTTCTTCCTTCTGTTTCATGGATCGTGGAGGTTTGGATGGTGGTCCATGCCTACTACTAAACTAAAAACACATCTTTTTCGACTATACCTTGAATAGGGAAGGTAGAGCCGTAGTAGCACTCTAGTAGCACTTAAATGTCCCTTACCGATAGCACTTTGTTGTTTAACACTTTAGTAGCACTTAAATGTCTCTTACTGATAGCACTTTGTAGTTTAATGTTATTGAAGAAATTCTACTTGCTTGATTCTTGTTGTTCTGAGTTTGGACTCATGGTTTAATGCACTTATTGTAAGTCGCTTTGGATAAAAGCGTCAGCTAAATGACATGAAATGTATGTAATGTACTCATGATTCATAATTTCTGTCATATTCATTGAATGTTTATGTAACTCTGTAACTCTGTTCATCTGGTCACATGACATCTATTCATCTGTCCATCCGGGGAGAGGGATCCTCCTCTGTTGCTCTACAGAAGGTTTCTTCACTGAAAGGTTTTTGGGAAAGTTGTTCCTGATTCGATGTGAGGTCAAAGGTCAGGGATGTCGTATGTGTACAGATTGTAAAGCCCTCTGAGGGGAGATTGTGATTTTGGGCTGTACAAAATAAACTGAATTGAATAAAAAACTAAATCAAAACAATTAATCCCATGTAGTTAGGAGAGGCATGGGAAAGAGGGGATGACCTGAGCCGCTAGAGTTAGTGCTTCTTTTACATTACATTACATGTCATTTAGTGGACGCTTTTATCCAAAGCGACTTACAATAAGTGCATTAAACCATGAGTCCAAACCCATTGAACTACTAGGACACCCCCACATACTGGTAACGTTATCATTTGCCCAACACAAATTCTTTTGAAAACCAACCTATTTTTTTAGGTTTCTGCTCGAACTACTAACTCTTAGTATATTTGTTACTGGTTAAGAGTAAATACATTTTCAGGTTCACCTAGAAAAAAATGCACTTTCGGGATGATTATCTCTTGGAAGGATGCAGAGCAAAGGTCAAAAACAAATATCATAGTACAATATGGGACCAGTCTCTCTGCAAAGTTTGACTTTTAAAAAGTAAAGCAGAACAAAGTTAGAGAGGTTTTAGTACAGATTAATTAGGCCAAATGGGCATTTGGGAAATTTGAATTTTCTCATGTACAAAACCATATATTTCACTTTATATTACTTACTATAACAAACACAGCAGTCTTTGTTGATTAGAAGAAGAAAAATGAAATGATAAGCAACATTTGTGACTGTAAGCACTAAATCGATTAATGTTGCTGTGTTCTTTGGCTCATATCTCAGAGATGCTTTGGTGCAGAATGATTTGGAAAATATATTTAGAATCTGTGTGGAGTCCTCTTGCTTTTTGCTAAAAAAACGTGCTGAGTGGGCTGACTCCTGACAAAATTATGATTATGATATTTTAATAATTTCTTCAGTTGGTGTTTGAGTTGTTTGGAAATGGCTTACTGAGTCTTGTAGCCCAAGTTCTCTTGTTTAATTTGATGTACAACATCAATATATTTGCTCATGTTTATTGTGATGTTTTACACAGTCTAACTATAATGTGTAAATCGGCCCCCAATTGGGGGCCATGGTTTTCAAAAGGTTACAGCCATTAGCTCCATTATTGAGTCGAGCAGGACGATGCTGCCCACCTCTTCACTCGTCTGGTTCATGAGGCCGTGCCTCCCAGACAAAGTGAAGTGAAGTTATTCTTGTTTTGCCCTCAAAAACATCCAAGCTAACAACATGCAGCGCATTGATGTACAGAAGTGATGGATGCAGAACACATTTCAAATGCTGCAGTCTGGTTTTCCAACTGCACGCGTATGACTCCCAAAGATATAAAGACATTCTGCATGTTGCAGGGGGGAATCCCCGGCTTACATGAATCCCCGGCGCATGACGTCACTTGGGAAATCCCCTTGACACAAGTATGGGATTACTTTTTTGTTGTTGTATAGTTTATTAGCCATATAGCAAATGTGAAGATACCCGTCCTTGTACAGACAAGTGTCCAACACAACGCTTAGATAAACATAGACACACACAGTTACACACAGTTTTGTTCTGGTTCCATGGGGATGAAACAGCTGATTTAAGGTCAGGAACCAACTTGCTGAAGGTCAGAATATGAATATCAGCTCGAACAAAAGAAAAAGTCTTGTGAGTTTTATTTACTGTTAACAAAACAAGACATACATATCTCATATTCAACGAGTGTAAGTATATGGGCAGCTCCACATGTTGGTCAAAGGGGGTATGGAGTAAAATCCTGTCGTCAGGATTTTAGCACTCTGCTGCCACTTATTGTTCCACGGGGGACTCTTTTGTACCAATTTATTTCAAACCTTTGTTTGAGATTTATTTGTCAATAAAATCCTCTGAGGTGTGACCAATTCGCCTGAGTCTGAAAGACAGACCTCTTGGTAGACCTTGTTTTAGGGGTTTTAGGGGTCTGTTGCAGTGTTTTGATCTGTTTCTTTTCTCTATCAAAGGCATATTTCATAGTGAACTTTAAATCTTTGTCAAACTTTGTCAATGCATCTATACCATTTGAATATTTTTTCAACGAATGGAATCTTTATTATCTTTGGATTATATATGATTAATTTTTCTAAAAGATCAACATATTGGTTGACATCGGTCAGAGTACCCATTGAACAACCACCTGAAAACGCCTCTGAAAGTGTCAAATGTGTGGGATCAACATGGAACGCACAAACACTCACAGGGCAAAAATGTGAGGTGGGAAAAAAGGGAAAGGCACTTTATCCTGTAAAACAACCTCAGATAGATCTACCAGATCCACCAGATCCACCAGATCCACCAAGTAAACATGTCTGTGACATTAACCATGTATTCACCAGCTGTAATAGGGTGATTAGCAGCATATGAAGCTTATAGTCCATGTAAACCTCTCACCCAGCATGGAATCAGAGATGAGTACCCCCCGCCGCTCATTCACATTTGACTCTTCATGAATTTCTGCCAAGTAAAGGAGAAACTGAGCAGTTCTTCGCTGACAACATCCCTTCTGGCATCACATTGCTGCATCGCCACCTCTTTTAGGCGCCAGTCATACTTGTGGTGAAGTACAGGAGGACACAACAACAACCTAATGAGGATGTAACCATACCGCCACAATTCCCTGACATCCTAATCCAGACCCGGGGCCAAGTGAGTCAAATTGAACCAGCCCGTAAAAAAAGTGTGGGCCTGGCACCCACCAGGGGCTATAGGTTACAGTGTATCGCCCCTGGCCAGGGACGGAATGAAAGACTCCTTCCCCCATGTTCCCTCATCAGGGATAGCCTGGCCTGCCATCTGAGTAATGGTGCTACAAACACAGCGGCATGCTGAGATGAGAGAGAAGGTTTCCCAAAGACGCCTGACTGCAGCATCAAACAGGAAAGACACACGGGACGGAAGATAGAGGAAGAAGAGAGAGAACGACTGAGGGAGGGAGGGAGGGAGAGAGGCCCTGGAGTGGTGCCAAGTTCCCAAGGTAGTGTACAAGTATCTTTAGAAGCCGGGCGTCTTGTTAGCTAATACATTACACCAATCACGGCCGGCTATCTTAAGCTACAATTAATCTGTGCGCTGGCACAGGCTGATAGGACAGCAACATGCTGTTTCTTAATTAAAAGCAAACGGATTAAAAATGATTAATAACGGTATTAAATATTCTCATGGACTACAAGCGAGGGGAAATCGGGGGGCTTTCTTATGCGGGCTTAAAACGAAGAAGTCATTAACGGCGGGCCCAATCTCCCTAAGCCAGGGCTTTACTTTGTTTGGGATCACAAGTTGCTTACTTCATGAATATGCATTTTGCCCCTATCAAGTCGAGACCAAAAGGCAATATCGTGGTGTGGCTGTGGTGTGGTATTTTTCCCCTCAGTGGCTGTGAAACTTTGAGTTTTTGATTTGTGACATTTCGTGCCTTTGTAGCTGAGGCCTCTGTGTTAACTGGTTCCTGGCCACAGGCTGCCGGGCTCTGACAGCCAATGTCAGCTTTACTGTGTATATGAAATCATAAATGTAGGTAAGGCGCGTTCGGGATTTGTTGGGTGTTCTTGCATGTGTGTTTCAAAGGGAACATAAACAACTACAGATACAAAAAAGTATGTTTGATGTAAAGTCACATCAGTAAGGTATGTAGCGAGGTTTCTCTTCATACAACTACATTGCTGTTGATATTGGATGATTCTGGATTACATGTTCTATTACAGTTCATGATTAATCATTTCCTGGAGCAACTGGGCAGGTTGATGACCCTGCTTCATAAAGCCACCCTACAACAAAAAGTATTAGTCATTAGAAGCAGTGGAGAACTTACACGTATATAGTTTCAAAGTCTTACATTTTACTTTTCTACATTCACACCAGAACCGAGAAAGCCTCAACAGTTGCTGCTGTGGTGGAGATCGATATCCCTTTGCTGATTGGTAGTAAATACTAAATAATTATGCAGACTTACCATGTGTTGTGTGTATGATGTGTGTATCTGTCTGTCCATAGCTAACCTCTTATAGTACTGGACCCATCTGCCCAGTATTCTTTCAGCACATTTGTGGCTGTAAGCTCAAAGACTTCTCAGGGTTGTGGTGATTCACATATTGTCATATTGTCATTGACTACCGAAGAAAAGCCATATTTTGACCTTTGTCTTGGCTCAAATACTGACATCCATAGAAAGGTTTGGCCTCATTTTGAAAGGGAGCATCTGCAGACCTGATATGTTATGATCCACTAAAGTTGGGCACAAAATACATAAGGCTTAAATCCCCATTTGTGTTATCTTCAATGCCAACTTGACTGTAAGGGACCTATTGTTTGAAAATGATGGTGTTTTTTTTGCCACTGTCGATCATGGGGAATGTTGGGTCCCAGTAATTACAGAAAACCATCATGGTCATTTCTGTTTTGATTTGACGCCGTATGAATACTTGACTTAAGTGCTTTCTTAGTTTTGGATAAAAGGCAGGACACTTTACCTGTAGACAAGCCCCCTTTCCTCTAGTGGAGGATGACATCACACTCCAGGTGGTGCTCCACCCAATCACCATTTGGGGTGAATGTTTGGTTTATGTCTCCAAAAGCATATTAACGCTGTTTATGTTTATGACAGGACAACTGGTTTGACATTTAGGCTACCAGTCACAAGTAATTCCATAACATACCAAATTAGTTTTCTTGAGTATTCAAAAAATGACATGTACTTGTGATATTTATATGCTGATGATATATTTAAATATGTACCAAAACAACAAAGGCTGTTTTTAAGCTTAAAAGCCCAGCAGCAACCAGTGGCAACAGATGTCTCACATGTGCTCTTAACACAAGTTACTTTTTGAAAATGTTTATATGAATATACATACATTTATATTGTATAAATCATTTTTCAGCTTTATAGTTTAAGGGTTATGGGGGAAGGGTTGTGGTGAACTATTTTGATTATGGCTAACTTAACTTTTCCATAATTCATTCACTTACTTACTTTACTGTAAAAAAGCAACATTATATATTTGCATACCAACTGGTAACAGCCTTTAAAAATCAATGTAATCAAGTGAAGTGCATGTTAATGCTTCGGCTTGCTACAGAATGGGAGTGATACATGTCCTGTGCCCCTGTAATCAAAATGACACCTGAACATCATTTCATAATTTAAACCTGAGCCCTCCTCACAACTCAGGGAAGCCCTCTCCCCCTCCAACAAGAGGCTGTGAATAGCATCATTGTGAGCCTGCGACTACAATTACAGCGTCTAAATGCAGCATTGCTGTAATCAGGCCCTCTGGTTCTGTGTGATTTAAATACGTATGGCTTGTGTCCAATGTCTCCTGTGCCAAGCACAAGTGTTAGTTGTAATTGACCATACAAGCCTTTTCTCCCCTTTTCTCTGCTAATTTCACAAGTGCTATTTTTAAAATGTCAATTATAAAGCAGATTAATGTGTCTTAATGTGAGATTAGATCCATTTAGGCACAAATCATAGGGCAAACACATTGGTTTGATTACATTTCTGCCCTTATTATTGTGTATAAAAGGCCTTTCTGCTCCACTTTTACAGAGCTTGAGCTAAAAGGGCACGCTGGTGGATTCTGAATGTCATTCAACCAAACATGCTGCAATTGTGGATATGGCTGCTCATTGATTAAGGCATTTTTTGGAGGAGTTTTTATTTGCCCAACACACACTCCTACACACTCACACACACACACCTGTGTAACAACTGTGAATGAGAAACAAGGTGTTGATGTTGTCATTCCAGAGAGGGTGGACTTATTCCTCAGCTGAGGCCGAATAGAACGAGGTCGCCGGCATCCAGGACACTATTTAGAAACCAATTACTTCAACGCTTCTCAAATTGATTTCATTTGCCTCTGCTGCCAGGCTCTCTCTGTTTCTCCCCCTCTTTCAATGTTTTCTATTTCTATGTTTTGGTGGAGTGGTTTTTCCATTTTTTTCTTCTGTTGCCTCTTTCCCGAAACCGAAAATAAACCGGCCTGATAACAATCAGCTTCATGTTTGTCTTAGGAGGGATGCGAGCAGCAGAATAATAATTTCAAATCATAAAGATAATGGCATTGGTTGGTTGCGATAAGATGCTGCTGCTTGTGGTGTTTACTCGGGCAGTGCATGTTTGTATGTTTAACCCCTCGCGTATGTGGACATATTTATGAGCTTGTGCCTATTTGTTAGTTATGTTATTGTGTACGTGTTGCCCCTAGTTCAGTTAGCCTTTGCTGTTATTATGTGATCACATGACTGGATAGAATACATGTTTATAGTATGTATACATCTATTTTGGGATAATTATAGAAAATAATTTAGTCTGTTATGGAATTACTGGTGACTGGTAGCCTGAATGTCAAACCAGTTGTCCTGTCAAAAAGCTGTCATTGGGCTTTTATTGTGAAGGAGAACATCATTCGAGGATGGGCGCTTGTCTACTGGATGAAACGTGTCCTGCCATTTATTAAAATGAGGAAACCATGAAAGTCAAGTCAATTGTATTTATTGGGGGTCAAATCCCAACAGAAGTTATCTGAAGACATTCCTCATTGAGCGTAAAAGATACTCTGTGTAAGCTCTGGCCACATTCAAGAAATGTACGAAGCATTTCACCTTTAATTACTGGGGCCATACGATACATTTACAGTCATCAGTTATTTTTAAAACGTTGGTCAAAATAACACAGCTATCTTATAATTCTCCAATGTGGCGTAGGCCTGTAGTTTATGATCGCCATCTTTGTGTTCACTGTGACACTAACTGGGGGCTGTGCGCTACGCGTACATTTGGACTTGTTTATTCAATTCAATCCAAAGTGGGAAAAGGAGAAAATGACCCATTCATCTCGTCCTCCCCTCCACCAGGAGACTAACCTTTAGTTAACAGAGCTACTTACTTGAATAGAAGTTACTTCCTGTTGCTGTGATTATACTTACTTGAATAGAAGTTACTTCCTGTTGCTGTGATTATACTTACTTGAATAGTAGTTACTTCCTGTTGCTGTCATTATACTTACTTGAATAGAAGTTACTTCCTGTTGCTGTTATTCTACTTACTTGAATAGTAGTTACTTCCTGTTGCTGTGATTATACTTACTTGAATAGAAGTTACTTCCTGTTGCTGTGATTATACTTACTTGAATAGTAGTTACTTCCTGTTGCTGTGATTATACTTACTTGAATAGAAGTTACTTCCTGTTGCTGTGATTATACTTACTTGAATAGAAGTTACTTCCTGTTGCTGTGATTATACTTACTTGAATAGTAGTTACTTCCTGTTGCTGTGATTCTACTTACTTGAATAGAAGTTACTTCCTGTTGCTGTGATTATACTTACTTGAATAGAAGTTACTTCCTGTTGCTGTTATTCTACTAACTTGAATAGTAGTTACTTCCTGTTGCTGTCATTCTACTTACTTGAATAGTAGTTACTTCCTGTTGCTGTGATTCTACTAACTTGAATAGTAGTTACTTCATGTTGCTGTGATTCTACTAACTTGAATAGTAGTTACTTCCTGTTGCTGTCATTCTACTAACTTGAATTGTAGTTACTTCCTGTTGCTGTGATTCTACTAACTTGAATAGTAGTTACTTCCTGTTGCTGTGATTCTACTAACTTGAATAGTAGTTACTTCCTGTTGCTGTGATTATACTTACTTGAATAGAAGTTACTTCCTGTTGCTGTGATTATACTTACTTGAATAGTAGTTACTTCCTGTTGCTGTGATTATACTTACTTGAATAGAAGTTACTTCCTGTTGCTGTGATTATACTTACTTGAATAGAAGTTACTTCCTGTTGCTGTTATTCTACTTACTTGAATAGTAGTTACTTCCTGTTGCTGTCATTCTACTTACTTGAATAGTAGTTACTTCCTGTTGCTGTGATTCTACTAACTTGAATAGTAGTTACTTCATGTTGCTGTGATTCTACTAACTTGAATAGTAGTTACTTCCTGTTGCTGTCATTCTACTAACTTGAATAGTAGTTACTTCCTGTTGCTGTGATTCTACTTACTTGAATAGTAGTTACTTCCTGTTGCTGTGATTCTACTAACTTGAATAGTAGTTACTTCCTGTTGCTGTCATTCTACTAACTTGAATAGTAGTTACTTCCTGTTGCTGTGATTCTACTAACTTGAATAGTAGTTACTTCCTGTTGCTGTGATTCTACTAACTTGAATAGTAGTTACTTCCTGTTGCTGTGATTCTACTAACTTGAATAGTAGTTACTTCCTGTTGCTGTGATTCTACTAACTTGAATAGTAGTTACTTCCTGTTGCTGTGATTCTACTAACTTGAATAGTAGTTACTTCCTGTTGCTGTGATTCTACTTACTTGAATAGTAGTTACTTCCTGTTGCTGTCATTCTACTAACTTGAATAGAAGTTACTTCCTGTTGTTGTCATTCTACTAACTTGAATAGTAGTTACTTCCTGTTGTTGTCATTCTACTTACTTGAATAGTAGTTACTTCCTGTTGCTGTGATTCTACTAACTTGAATAGTAGTTACTTCCTGTTGCTGTCATTCTACTAACTTGAATAGTAGTTACTTCCTGTTGCTGTGATTCTACTTACTTGAATAGTAGTTACTTCCTGTTGCTGTCATTCTACTTACTTGAATAGTAGTTACTTCCTGTTGCTGTGATTCTATGTTAGACCAAGCACTCCACCACCGGCTGTGACTCCTGTCGCTTGGCTTTGTGCTGGCTGAATTTGAGTTTTAAGTTTTCTTAAATGTTATGTTTTTTTTTCATATCCAGGACACTAACAGTATGAGTTTGTAACAACACACACACACACAAGGTGACAATGTGCCGATTGGACTGTTAGATGGTGATGTGGATATATTGAGGAAGCTGAGCTCAACACCTTAGAGACTAAACAGCCTGAGAGAGAGATGGAGCTTAATTGATGATCAAACACCCACCAGGTGTAAATGGCTCTTTTCGTCGCTTCAGCTGTGTGTGTGTGTGTGTGTGTGTGTGTGTGTGAATGAGTTTCTCCACATGCACCTTTTGTACTTTGCACACTCAGTACACGTGAGTGTCTACATGCATGGCGGTCCGTGTGTGTGTGTGTGTGTGTGTGTGCAGCTTTTCCATAGAGGCCGGAACAGGAGATTTCAAAGACCTGTAGAGGTTCCATTCAGCCCTGCGTCTTTCATATTGACCTCAGGGTGACAGGAGCACACAACAACACATGCTCCGGTCCGTACCACCAAGATGAAAGCAGGGACACCTTGTGAGCAATCACCTTCAACAATGGGCTCTCCGAACTGTTGTGAAATTCAAATCCACCCTCAGCGAACACTTGCACACACAAACACCTTTTGCATTCGGCAGTGAGCAACGCAGAATATTCTCTCCATATCAGTTAGTAATAGAAAATAAGTGTGAAAGCTTGCGAAATGAAAGATGGAAATAAAACAGAATCGGAATGAAACGTAACGCCGACAGCAACAGTGTGCAGACACAAGCCCACTCATTGAAATGTGAGCCACACCACTGATTGCTTGTTGCGGGGCAGGTGTGGGATTGTCCATCAAAATAATTGGAGCCGTCCAGGAAATTAGTGAGAGATATCACATTGTGAATTTTGCAGTAGCACTCACATGTGAAATGATAGAGGTTTGAGAATGCGGCTCTTATTGGATCAATATGTACATTTTGGCCAATCACCAGCTTGTGCAAAGTTCTTGTGTTCACACAGATAGTGATATAAAGCAAACATGAGGCTGAAGGGGTTCAACTCAGAGTGACATTCCCTGTCACAGCAACACTAATCTTGGTTGAAGCCAAATGTTTAGACTCCAAACTTACAGACATAACGGGCATGTCCTGGTTCGTTCATTTCTTTATGCCACTGGCATCGGCCTTTTTAAACACTTAAAACACTTTCAAGAGAGGGGTATCTTCTGATGTATTTCATATGGTAGTAAAAAGTTTAAATACCTTAAGCTTGTGTTAACCACAGACCTCATATCAGGCATCTAACCAACAACCTTTTCAAAGAACCCATTGACTTTGAGTCATATCTGGTTTTTTAGACTCATTCCTTTCCATGCAGGCTGAGGTTCTTAGACCGTCCATTTGTCTTTTGTGAATGGATGCACCATATCGGAGCTGCTTCCTCAAATGTGTCTCCACACTTCAATGCATCCTGCCGGATAGTGGCCGGCTGTAATTAAAAGTCCCCTGTTATGTTTGCTGCTTACTCGTCCTCCCTGCACTATTAGAACATATGTGTTCATGAAAGAAATAAAAACTAACAACACATTAACACATTTCCCTACAAATTCTCCACAATAAAAGTCCCTGATATTTTGATATTTAAAAGCTTTTATTTTGAAGCATGAACAAGAGGAAATGTTGTGTTTCCATCAGCAGTAACTTAACAGGACTCAGACAGCAGGTCTCAGTTGGGCTCCAGCATCAGTTCTCCTCAGGAGAGGAACTCCGTGTGGCGTGAAGATGATGAAGACCTGCGTTTCATCAATTGTCTGGATCGTGCCCACATGCTGTCCACACCTCTCTGAGATCTGAACTTAATTCAAGCCAGGCCAGAGGTCATGAGCCGATCTCAGAGCCGACTGAAATCAAAGGATGACAACGCCTACATTGTTTTTAATAAATCTGTTAAGTTCCTTTTCAATGGAGCCATAATCAACCATTTGATGCCTATTAACATCTATCTTATGGGGCACTGATATACAATTTGATTAGAGGCAACAGTAGGTTGTCATTAGACTGGTTGACATGCAGTACAGTTTATCAGGACACCTTTAAAATAGTTCCAGTCAACACGTTCTAAATCTGTGCTTCCTATGTTAGTGGTTAGTGGATTTGAGTTTATTGATTTCTTTTTTCTCCACACCTATCTGACGACCCCCAGAAATGATGTCCTGACCCCCAGGTTGACAACCACTACTCTAACTATCCAGTATTCTTCTGGCCACAACACTCACATACCAGCATGAACAACCTGCCCGGTCCTCTATCAGTCTGATGGAGACGGTTTCTTCCAGTCTCATGGCGTCCCTCCTAATCGGGGCAGGAGCGTTGCTACCTTCACCAGCTCTAATGTTCCAGCAGAGAAAGGCGACGCCTCCCACGACACTCCTCATCAAACCAAAGCCCTCAGTGTTCTCCCCGTCTAATGCTGCGCGCCTCGCACCCTGAACATGATCAAAGTGCTATTTTTCTAAATTCAGGCTTTTTTACTTCAACAGTCTTAGAAGGGATGAGGCCGATCATACTAAGATGATGAGAGAGGGAGAGATTGAGAGTGTGTGTGTGTGTGTGTGTGTGTGTGTGAGTGATGAGGAACTATACAACATCTTTGTAGTCTCTTCTTCTTTTTTTCTTCCTCGCTCTCACACTGGGCCTGCAGATAGGTCAGCTCCATTACCAATCCACCGGCCCACAAATATTTAAAACAAATTGAATCGCACACCCAATACCCATCACAATTACGGCAGGCACAATAACTAAATTAGCAATTCAACACAATAATTGGAAATGCGGCTTGCCTGGACCCGCAGGCCTCCCTGGAGGGCCGGCTGATCTGTGGAGGCACGTCAAGCCCGCTAATTCCACAGCTAATTACTGATGCACGGCGGAATGAAGTTGTTTGTCTCCCAAATACCATTTTCAGTTCACGGCGAGGAACACGGGACCGTGCTGAGATAGACAAAAACAACAAAGAAGTGAGGCACAAGAGCGTGGTCATGCTTCTATTTTTTGCTTCCTTGTTGTCATCTCGTTCATTTGTTGTTCATTTGTTTCAATAGTTTCCCTTTACTTCCTGATGAAGAACATCAGGGTGTGTTGGCTGATGAAAGCAGACTGCAGCCAATATTTAAGAATTGATGAAGTGAAACAGAATGATAAAGTCCCAGTGGGCTGTTCTGTGTCTACGTACCTATCGCTGGGGGCCTGAGCAGTGTGGGGCTCCCATTTCAGGTTCCTTAAAGCTCATTTTCCACTTTACTCTATGTACACACTTATAAAGTTCACAGTACAGTAATGCACCCTCTGCAGATCTGACCTGGGGATGGTTAGAATAAGGGCCTTGACGGTTCATTCTTTATTTTGGAGATCGTAGTTTTGACTGAAGAACCACTTGACTTCTATCACCAGAATATGAGAGTATTGTGTATTTCTTCTACAAACAAAAACGTATTAAATGCAAATCATTTGAAAGATGCGATAATCACAAAGAAAAGAACAAAGAGGGCTTAAGATTGAAGATGAATCAACGATGTGTCTATCTAACCACTGAACCCCTGTAATGAAACGTGCACCGTACCGCATAAAACACATCCATGATTGTGACAACATCTCACATGAATGCTTTCTGTCTATAAACCGATTTTGACTCTTTTATTGATAGAGCTAATTAAACCTCAGAGGAAGTACTTATTGGGTAAATCAGCTTTTTTGCTGCCGTTGATAATTATTCTCACCCTTCAAAACAGACAGTTCAATACCCCCCCCCCCCCCCCCCCCCCTCTAAAAGTGATACCAAAACATTTCGACAACGTGACGTCATGATTGACAGCTGCTAAAAGAGAGGACCGTAACTTTAACTTCCCATAACCGACACAAGTCTGTGTCATAGAACACGTGTTAGATCGGGTCTTTCTCGCCAAACAGCTCCTTAGGTGGCTCATGGGAACAAGCCGTGGCCAAGCTCGGCTTGTGATTGGCTCAAGCAGATGTATGGGCGTGACCTCGATACCGTGGCTTCAGCCCTCTGATCACAACTGCGCACAGTCTGGTTCCAAATGACATCACATCTCCAGGCAGCTCCCGTATCCCAGATATTTTGTAACCAGTGGTACTGTCATGAAACAGCACGTCCTAATCTAAAATATAAGTTTTTCTGTTATCATCTTGCACCCCCCAGAAATGATCTTGTGTTAGTTTGAGAACCACTGCGTTAGACAATCATATCCGTCTCGTAATGTGTGAACGGCATGAGGAGACAGTCCAGAAGCCTTTGTGGTTATTCACATTCGTGTGATTCATCACGTTGAGACAACGAAGATGCAAAATACACCAACGTCTTCTTTTGAAGCAGATAGAAACACTTTGCCTTATCACGTGTTTGAACACACACCACACAACTCAGCGTGTTCAACACAACCGAAGGCCTTCAGGCATCAAGACTTATTTGTGACTGATGGAAAACATAGAACAATCCTGAATAGCATTCAATCAAAATGCTAAACAGTGTCACACTTACTGTGGACCACTCCCTCCTATTCTGAGACTAGTTATTAAGGTGATTCAGAGACCAACCAAAGGGCTACATTTGCTAAATATTCCTACAGATTGCTGAATGACATTTAAACTTTACATACATTTTTATAATAGCTATCACACATAAGATATACTCTGCAGCATCATTACATTATTCAACAGGAGAGCTGCACAAAAGCACAAATCTGCATGTTTACTGTAAACTGCATGCACGCAGAGCTCTAAAGGCACAACTCGATAAAATGATTACTTTAGATGTAAATGAGGAGTTCAGATGAGGACTAGACTGTAATCTGACAGAAGCATACACGAGTGCAGTGGTGGCGTTGGGGGGGGGGGCTTGTCATTGGGGTTTCCAGGCTCGAATTAGTGGCCAAATTGACCATGTCGCCGCATCAGAATTTCGTTGCCAATCAGCCTTGAACATTAACGACAGTGCAAGAAAACGAATGCGTACGAGTGGGCCGCATGAACGGACGGACGGGGGGGGGGGGGATCTTGTCCTCGTAGCCCTGCTAACTAATCCTCCCCATCTCTATTTATCCTCTCAGAATCTCATCGGGGGAAGCAGGCGTATATTAACAGCTGGAGCTATCTGAAGGGCTCCCTTTTGAGACGTCGCTCGGCTCGCGCGGAGAGCTTAGCCACAGCTAAGACCGGCCGGTGACACTTCCAATTGAACGTATAGATTTGTAGCAGAGTTTGAGGGTCTAAGGATGGCGTGATAGCCTAATCTGATTGCTTCGGGGCTGGAGGGGGGGGGAGGGTTCTGTCCAAGTTATGGATTCATGCAAGAGGAACATAGACAAACACTATGACCCTAAACTGTCATTGTCGGGCTGGATGTGCTGTCAGCAGTCAGTGAGCAACATGATCCGAGGCCTGAGCTGCAGCTCACTGAGCTCACTGGTCTGAGCCTGACGAGTGGAAAAGTTGAAGAAGACTTTGTGAAATGACATCGTGGGGTCTGTAAAACCTCATAAACATGAATGTTCAGAACTATCTATATGGCCAATGATGTTAAATCAGTTTGGGTCCTTTGCGATGCAATTGAATTCAAATTTATGATTGAAAATACACATTTACTAGCACTTTTTGCAACGACGATGTCCATAATACATTACAAATATACTAATAATATGCCATAATATGCCTTCAGCACTGCATATTCAGATTCAGATTCAACTTCATTGTCATTGCACCAAATGTACCAGACCAATGAAATGCAGTTTAGCATCTCACCAGAAGTGCAATGTGATTGATAAATAATAATTAATAAAAGAAAAATAACAGTATGAGTAATATAAGTAGATCTTTCAATCATATCACATATGACAGTTTAAACATTCATAATTATTCATAATACAATATCAATAATCACAACACATATGTCATAATTGCTGGACATTGTTGTACAAGGATCATAGTGTATTATAATTCACATAGATGTAATACATTATAATAATGTCATAATGCATCACTATTATATTGCATGTTAATGTGGTTATTATGAAGTTTGCTTTAAGTAAAGTGAAAAACTATCATTAAATCTATAAAAAGACCAACACAAAAAACGTCAAATTTAACATTGAGCACTTACAGTTACTTCCAATAACATGCCAATGCATTACAATAGTGATGGATTATGATGCTGTATAGACATACATTATAATCACAGCCCCTTGATTTCTGAATACAGGGAACCATCTGAGCATCTAAACTCTGCCTCACAGTAGAATCCATTGGATTGTTCATCTGCTAGAAGGTTGTGTGGTGTACCTTCGACATCTGTCAACCCTTCCTCTCAGGTCCATGGTCCTCACCAGCAGATGGACTTTGACCAGCTGACGAGGATCTGACCTCTGGTCCACGTGAGCGTCACGGTTC